>NW_024705375.1:0-16285 GCF_018977255.1 Callorhinchus milii | reverse complement strand
TCCACTGGATTCGGGAGAGGAGAGCCCGTCCTACCGGCCGACTGCTTTTCATGAGGAGCCGGGTTCGATGGGACATTTGCATATTCCCCCGGGACCTCCAGGGAGATTGAGCCCACCTCCTCTGGGGGCCCGGCCACAAGTACTCGATCAAAGACTCTTCGGTTTCCGTGATCCCCATACACACACGCTCCCACACCGTCAGTTGGTTGTGGCACTCGGCAGTCCGTATCGGTTATTGGCTGAACCTAGCCTTCATTGTGCTTGCGGGTGTTGTTACACAGTGAGGGTGGGAGATGTTGGTGATGGAGGGGGACCCGAGCATTCACGTTTTACTGCATTTTTTTCCTCTCTCTATCTCTCCTTGCTTTGTTGTTTTGTACTTCCACCCCCTTTTCCCCGTCTGTTACTGTACATGTGTAGATAGTGTATATATTGCATATGTGGGTTGGGGTATTTATTTGTTAATTGTTATTGTTGAGGCACACATTGGGGTTTTTATTCACTCTTTTAATTTTGTTCGTTGTTAAAGGGGAAGTTGACAGCCGGGGTGGCTGAGTGCTACAGAGGGGGGGGGGGTGATGTAGTGACATCGCGGGATGTCACTGTGTAATGCTAGAGAGGCACGGCGTGCCATATATTGACATCGCAGTCACCACTTGGATGTGGGTGCAGTACCGGCCCTAGAGGGGCTCGGTGAGCACTGACTGACAGTGCTGGATGACACCATGCTCTGCGTGCCGTGCCGGCCCCCACAGGATAGGGTGCGGGAGTGCTGGCCATGGAAATGGGGTTACTAAGGGCCATGGCACTCTGGTTGACCCCAGAGGACACAGGACCCCCAAGTGGGGGCTAGGGGTGGTCATGTGTCAGGGTCGAGATCCTGCTCGAGGATTATATAAGGTGGTCGTGGCTAAGGGCAGAGCCAGCCACGCCACAGAGGATATAAGCCGGGTCCAGCAGCGGGACTGGCTACTGTTGTTCATCCTGATGAAATCTACATTCTACGTCCTACAGAGTCTCCAACACGTGGACCTGGACCCAAGCTATGGTCCGGTCCGTTGTAACTAGTTACGGTTGTTTTCCTGTTAAGAGGCAGTTACGATGTGTGTTGGTGTTAATAAATGTGTTGCCTCCAAAGAGTATGTCTGCGACTCAGTTGAACTCACTACACATACATAGTTAATTATTATTATAATACTGCACCCCAGATGTGACAGCATGATTTCCACTTATGTCGGATTTGTGCATCTGTAGTGATTCAAAGACAGAGTTTATGAGGCACTTTTTTATTAACAACTTCCACGGTCTCGTCCACACACTCTCCACAGTAGCTTAGTCTAACCTGTACACAACACTAGCCATCTAACACTGAGAGCACTGACTGAGATAGCCAACTACTATCCTTCGTAACGCAATATCTAGCGGAGACGGTAGCGACAATGGTGATGAGACGATAGCAACAACGAGACGAGTACACTCCCAGAACTGACAGCCTCGAGCTCCCGCTCTCGGCTCCTTTTATGCTACCAGCGTGGCCTGGCTCTGCCTGACCGCGCCTCTCTTCTCGAACCCACTAGCAGGTTCCAGGGACCTCCAGATGGGGTCCTCCATGACCCTTTCCCTAGTTCCTCCTCTCTGCCAACACATCGTGCACACCCTCACCGGCATGTGTACTGTCTGTCCACCACAGATGCCACCGCTGTCCACCAGCCGGCGCTATTACACTACAATAGTAATAACGTTTAGAAGAAGAAGAAAAACAACCAATATATTCAATAGAAATATAGCCATTCCATGACCAATCAGATAAGAGATTGTTGTGCCTCACAAATCACTGGCTTTATCTTGGATATGTTTGATATATGCCCCTTTTTCCAAATTCATATTAAGAATAATTCTGCAAAATATTTTTCTTCATACTGTAATAAATGACTCTGTCAGGCGATGCTGGTCTCCATTCGTCTTTTATTTAGGTTCTTCTCCGCACCCCCACTGGCCTCTTTCTCTGACCAGTGCTGTCTCGCGTGCGCCCCGTGCACGCTCTCTCTCTCTCCCGGACCAGTCCTGTCTCACGTGCACCCCGCGTATGCTCTCTCTCCCTCTCCCGGACCAGTCCTGTCTCGCGTGCACCCCGCGTACGCTCTCTCCCTCTCTCTCTCTCGTGCCCCGCACACTCCCCCGTTAACTCCCCTATTCCCGCACTCCGCACACCGCTGGACGACGGCGTGCAGAGGTCCTTCGGCTACGTGGCCGATGGCGCGGATCACTCTCACCACCCAACGTGGCTCAGCCTCTTAGATTCCCCGACTGCCCCGATCTCTTCCAAGCTCCCACTTATATACATTCCCCCCACGTGACCCTGACTCCTCCCCTTCCAGATCCTCAGATCCGGCCTTCCCATACTATCTCTCTCTCCCCCGCTGGCTCCGCCTCCATTCACCTCGCCCCCCAATACCCCGGGCCGCGTGATTGGACCCGAGCCCAGCAACAACCCCATTTACGCTCGCATTACATGACCCCCCCCCCCCTGGTGAAAAAGCCAGCCGTCCCGGCTGCAATCGGACAAAATAATGCGAGCGACAGCATCGTAATCAGGAATCACCAGGCACAACGGATAGTATAACAACAACCCAATTAACGAAAGGGAAGGGATTTGGAACGAGTGCGGGTCGCCGGCCCGTCCTTCATGAGAGGCGGCGCCCTCAAAGGTCGCAGTCCTGACAGGGTTTAAGGAGCGGCGGAACCGGAACCATCCACCGCTGGTGGAGGCCTGTCTGTCCCAGCACCCCGTTCCCCAGAGAGGTCCGTAGTCGGGGCCCTCTGCAACTGCAACCGCGGCGGGGTTGGAGGGGCAGCGGGGCCAAATGTCTCCGTCGCCGTGGTAGGCCCACCCGGTGCAGGAATCCCCGTGTCCGGCAGGATCACAGCCGGGCCCGTCTAGAGGAGGCATGACAGGCGCGCTTGCAGGTTGAACAGGCAAAGTCAGTGGCGCATCGGACGTGACAGACACCGGCAAGGCAACGTTAGGAGATGACGCATACACTCGCGGGGCCACGTAGGGTTTCAATCGGGACGTGTGAACGTACCAACGCCGCACTCCGACCTGAACGCGCGCGGACTGCGGGCTAGGGACCTCAATAAGCACAACCGGCCCCTGCCAGGGTTTGTGCAACTTAGGGGAGGTCCCCACCGGTACCTGTGGGCAGTGGAGCCAGGCCATGTCCCCCACTCGCCAGGGGGACCCACAATGAGAGCGCAGGGCGCAACGTTCGTTCCGGGCCTGGGTCCTGGCCGTAGCCAATCGGGCCACCTCCCGCGCCTCCGCCACGCATCGAGCGGCGTCACGAATATACTCGGGGAGGGGCTTAACAAGACCCCTCGCCCGCGTGCCAAGTTGCACTTCCGCCTGCGGCACATTCTCGCGGCCATACATCAAAAAGAAGGGTGAGTACCTTGTTGACGCATGTGGCACCATCCGGTAAGCGGAGAGCACCCCAGGGATATGCAAATCCCAATCGGCCTGCTTCTCGCTAACCGTATGACAGAGCATGGCCGACAGGGTCCGGTTCAACCGTTCAACCATCCCATCAGTTTGTGGATGGTAGGGAGACGTCCGAACCTTCTTAGTCCCCAGTGCGTCGCACACATCCCGCAATAGGTTGGAAGAAAAATGTCTCCCTTGGTCTGTAAGCAACCTTTCCGGCGCCCCCTTGTCCATCACATATCCGAACAGATTCCCCCAAGCGGACGGGGGAAAGGGCCCCAAAATATCCAACGCCACAAACTCGTTAACCCGCGACACTTGTATCGACTGCACTGGGGGAACATACGGTTGCTTAGGCGGCTTCCGCCGGGCACAGTCGGAGCACGCCCGAATATGCCCGACGACATCAGTCATCATGCCGTGCCAAAAATAATCCCGCTGTAACGTCAACAAGGTTTTCTGCACCCCGAGATGTAACAACTTCTCAGCGTACAGAATCCGAATCAACTCATATCGCAAAGATGACGGCACAACAAGACGCCAGCGATCGTGCAAGCCTTCCCTCCACATCAACAAGCCGTCACGGAGAGCCGCTCCCGGCGTCCCATTGGATGACAGATATCCCCTCTCCTTTGCAGCCCGACTCCGTAAGGCCCCCAGCGAATCATCGAGCAATTGCTCTCGAATCCACACGGAACGCGGCAAATTCAAAACCCCGTCGGCCGGTTCCGGACACGTGGAAGCCCCGGGCATCTCCACAGCGGACACGACAGGATACAGGGGCTGTGGAACCCGCGTGCACCTATTCGTGCCAGAGGCACAGGCGCAGGGGATCCCTGCGGCAATCGGGAGAGCGCGTCCGCCTTTGCGTGACGCGACCCCTTACGATATTGAATCTTAAACGAAAATTCCTGCAAAGTTTCCAACCATCGCGTCAATTGGCCAGACGGTTGGTCAACTTTCAGGGAATATTGTAGAGCTGCGTGGTCCGTGCGCACAATAAATTTGCGGCCATACAAATACGGCCAGTATTGATGGACAAAATCCACTATAGCCAAGAGTTCCCGGCGGGTAACGCAGTAGCGGGTCTCCGCCGGAGATAAAACGCGGCTCCCGTAAGCCACCACGCGCTCGACGCCACCCTTAAACTGTGATAGGACGGCCCCAATCCCCGTGTCACTAGCGTCGGTATCCAGAATAAAAGGCAGAGTGAAATCAGGGTAGTCCAGCGTCGGCGCTGACGCCAAGCGATCGCGTAGGCCATGAAATGCCGCCTCCTCCGCCGGCCCCCAGCTGAACCTCCGGTTCTTTGCTGTAAGGAGGTGCAACGGCCTAGCGATCGTGGCAAAATTTGGAACGAACCTGCGATAATAGGAAGCGAACCCAACAAAACGACGCACGTCCCCCACCGCGGCCGGAATCGGCCAGTCCCGGACGCACGCCGTTTTCTCCGGGTCCGTGGCCACACCGTCAGAGCTGACTATGTGGCCCAAATAGCGCACGGATCATTGCAAAAGGTGACACTTCTTGGGCTTAAATTTCAAATTGGCGGAACGCACCCTAGCAAAAACAGCATCCAATCTCTGAAGATGCTCCTCAAACGTACGGCTGAACACAATAACATCATCCAAATATATCAAGCACGTGTCCCACTGCAGACCGGTCAACACGAGTTCCATCAACCTCTGGAACATAGCAGGGGCGGCGTTCAACCCCATGGGAAGACAATTAAACTGAAACAGGCCCTGCGGCGTACGGAAAGCCGTCTTTTCCCTCGAGGACTCGTCCAGGGGGAGCTGCCAGAACCCCGAAGAGAGGTCAAGAGTGGAAAAAAATTTCGCCCCAGACAAGGCATCGAGGGAATCATCCATACGCGGCAGGGGGTAAGCGTCCGCAACCGACACCTTGTTTAACTTCCGAAAATCGACACAAAACCGTAAATTACCATCCTTTTTCTTTACCAGGACCACCGGAGCGCCCCACGGGCTGTTGGACGGAGAGATAATGTCAGCGGCTAGCATATCATCCACCGCGCCGCGTACATGATCCCTCTCCGCCGGGCTCAACCGATGTGGATTCATCCGAATGGGAGCAGCATCCCCGGTATCAATATGGTGGGAGAGCAACGAGGTGCGTCCCAGATCGAAATCGTCTTTACTAAAGACATCAGAATATTTCTCCAACAGCGCGCGAAGCGCGGACCGCTGGTCCGTAGTCAAGGACGCATTTTCTTGGCACAACCCGGCGATCCATCGATCGTCCTGCGCCGTCGAGGCCGAAACCCCCCTACGAGGCCCCGGTGGGCCGGATCGTCATGGGCCGTGAAGGCGGTCGTAGCATGTGCCAAAACCGTTCCGGCCGGCACGACGACATTGTCCGTGCCTCCATTCAACACTTGCAAAAACGGAGGCTGACCCGGCCGAACAATCGTTCGTGCCGCGACCAGCGCCAGGCCATCCGTAACCGCGTTGGACGGCGACAACAACACCCCCGCCGCCCCCTCGACCCCAGGCACGGGCTTCCGATAACGCAGTGGGATAAGCATCTGCGAGCCAGGTGGAATGTCGACCGAAACATCGGATAGCGCCTGCACCTGACGGTCCGGAGCGGACTGTCCCCACGGCGACGGCAAAAAGAAAATCTTCTGGCCCGCCGGTAACTCAATACAATTCTGATCAACCCTTATCTGAATGGGCATCTTTGCCAGGAAATCGGTCCCCAACAAACACGGCACAGCGAGGGACCTGGAGATTAACACCGTCCCCGAAGCCGACACACCCCCAACCGAAATACGCGCCTCCACCTGACCAACGATGCCCATACTCCCTCCGTTCGCCGCAACACATGAATCGTAAACCGTTCGTACCCGCGACGGCGGAATGGACAGGAGATGGAATATCACGTCCGAGATGATAGTTGCGGACGCGCCCGAATCTACCAAAATCCGCACGTCGACCCCCTGTATCGAACCCGGCACGGTCGACGACCCAGTAGCGGCTGCGACCACCCTCCGTGCCAATTTCCGCCACTGTGTCAGCGAGCGACGCGGATCCCTTAGAGTCCCCCCGTTAGAACAGGCCCCCGGAACGCATACCGACGGTGATGCATGAGATGACAGGCCTTGCCGGGTGTCTGATGCATACCGACTTGCCTGACACGGTTGACTCTCCGGCTTTGACGTCGCGTCCGTGGCCGGGGACTCCGGCTGAAGAGGCGGGCGAGGGCGACTCCGACAGTCCCGCACGAAGTGTCCAAGACGCCCGCAGCGGTAACACGACGAGTCGGCCCGCCGCCCGGGTCCCCCCTCCGTCTCGACGATCCCTCAGCGGTGGGCCGGAGCGCGACTCCGCTCCCCCTCGAGGAACCCACTGGGCCACCGCTGCAGAGAGATCGCCAGGCCCCCTCTCGTCCGGCACGAAGACGGCCTTTGACGGAGTCCACCCGGTGGCGCCTCCCTCCACGGTCGGGCTCCCCGTCCAGGCAGTCACCTGTGCCCAACGGCGCAAGTTGAACTGCGCGTCGAGGCACTTGGCTGCCATCCGGGAGGTCAGCTGCTCATGGCCGCATATCGGCATCAGAATGCCCAAGTCCTTGGACAGCTCCAACATCTTACCCAGTATCAAGGGCTCCAACAAGTCGGGCTCCGTTTCTGGATATGCGGCCATGGCCAGCTCAAGCACAGCGCCCCGAAAAGCCACAGGCGATTCCGCGGGTGCCCGTTGCCTCTGGACGAATCTGCGGTGTGCGTCGTCTGGAGGCTCGTACGCTTCTGCCATTTCATCAAACGCCCCTTTCAGCGTCCCCTTCTTCGCGGCCTTGATGGAGCGGAAGAATTTCAAATACTTGTCGTCCAGGAGCGTCGGCAGAACTTCCAAGGCCTCCGCATCCGTCCACTTGGCAGATCGGACGGCCGACTCAAAACGCCACGCAAATGCGCTCCAATCTCCTCCAATTGAGAATTCTTTAATCGTCGTCAGGCGATGGCTGCGAGTCCCCGAGCTGCTGTCTTCCGATGCAGGCGTCCCCTGCGGCGGCGACAAGATGGCGTCTTCCCGCCGTGGCAGCGACAAGATGGCGGCTTCCCGCCGCGGCGGCGACAAGATGGCGGCTTCCCGCCGTTCGTCCGCGACCACACCCAAGATGGCGGCATGCTGCCACGTGTCGGAGAGGGCGGGAAGCGTCGCAGAGGCCCCAATGGTGGACGGCTCGGCCCCACCCGAAGGCTCCCCGCTTGAAGGCCCGCCGCGTGGCCGATCCGGCATCGTCGCTGGCGCGACCAGGGTGACTAAATCCAGCAGAACGGCCCGCAGCGAATCAAGCTGGACTGCCACGTGTCGCCAGCCGTCCTCGGCGCCCGTCGACGCAAACGGCCCGGCCGCCCCGACGACATCTTGTACTCCTGTCGTGTCGCTCGCCGCCACTTCGCCCACGCCTTCCATGGTCGGGACCGCCACCGCCGGAGGAAGGTCCTCTTCGTCTTCTGAAGATGGTGCAGGTATATTATTTTTCTTGAGATGTTTTGACATCTCGTTCCACTTCTGACACCAGTGTAATAAAATACTCCGTCAGGCGATGCTGGTCTCCGTTTGTCTTTTATTCAGGTTCTTCTCTGTACCCCCACTGGCCTCCTCTCGGACCAGTGTCGTCTCGCGCGTGCCCCGCGCATGCTCCCTCTCGCGTGCCACACACGCTCTCTCTCTCGCGTGCTACGCACGCTCTCTCTCGCGTGCCCCGCACGCTCCTCCGTTAGCTCCTCTATTCCCGCACTCCGCACACCGCTGGCCGACGGCGTGCTGAGATCCTTCAGCCATGTGGCCGATGGCGCGGATCTTTACTCACCACCCAACGTGGCTCAGCCTTTTAACTTCCCCGACTGCCGCGATCTCTTCCGGGCTCCCACTAATATCCATTCCCCCACGTGACCCTGACTCCTGCCTCCCGGATCGTCAGATCCGGCCTTCCCATACTACCTCGCTGGCTCCGCCCCCATTCAACTCGCCTCCCATTGGAGCTGAGGTGAACCGTGGCCCCTCCCACACGCCCCGCAGACCAGGCTCCGCCCCCTAATGCCCCAGGCCGCGTGATTGGACCAGAGGCCAGCAACAACCCCATTTACGCTCGCATTACATATGTAATGCGAGCATAAATGGGCAGGTCGGATGTGACGATCCGAGAGGGAGGAGTCAGGGTCACGTGGGAGAGGGAGGAGTCAGGGTCACGTGGGCAAGGGGTTATAGGAAGGAGACCGGAAGACATCAGGGGAGTCGAGGGAGTGAAGAGGGAGACCACGTTGGGTGGCCGCCGTGCCTCAGCCTGGTGGCTGAGGGGCTCATCGGACGGCGCCAGCCAGCGGGGTGAGGAGAGAGCAGAGTGCGCGGGGCGCACAGGGCGTGCAGGGGTTGCACGGAGCAGCCGAGTAGCTGCAGAGCTAGCGGAGGCTAGCACAGGGCGTGCGAGGTTGTACGGAGCAGCCGAGTAGCTGCAGAACTAGCGGAGGCTAGCAGAGGGTGCGAGGTTGCACAGGCAGCAGAGTAGCTGCATAGCGGAGCAGCAGTGGGGCTGCATAGGGAGCAGCAGGGTAGCTGCAGAGTGCGCGGGGCGCAAGGAGAGATGACGCTGGGCCGAGGAGGAGGCCAGCGGGGTGAGCGGAATACGAACACAAATAAAGGACCGACGGAGATCAACATCGTGTGACGGAGTCCTTTATTACACATATGTACCACCACAGCAGTATGCACTGCTGCAATCATAGCATGTACCACCACAGTCAGAATGCACTGCTGTAATCATAGAAGCTACCACCACAGTCAGTATGCACTGCTGTAATCATAGCAGGTATCATCACAGCAGTATGCACTGCTGTAATCATAGCAGGTACCACCAGTCACTATGCACTGCTGTAATCATAGCAGGTACCACCAGTCAGTATGCACTGCTGTAGTGATAGCAGGTGCCACCTCTGTCGGTATACACTGCTGTAGTGATAGTAGATACTGCTATCAAGTTTGTAGATACTCCTATATAGAGTTAGTAGATACTAAAACAGTCAGTATATACCACTACAGTCAGTCAATACTGCTACAGTCAGTATATACTACTATACAGTCAGTACATACTACCACGGTGAGTAGCTACTAGAGTCAGTAGATACTATTGTAGAGGAGTAGAGGAGAGTGGTGGCGTCGTGTGCGCTGTCCGGTGCGGTGACCTCACGGGACGTGGGGTCGCACGCGCTGGGCAGTGCACGTGACATCACCCCTCCGAGGGTATATAAGGGAGACCCCGTAACGTAAGCGGGGTCACTGGAGGAACGGGGATAGTGGAAGGGGTAAAGAGGGAACCAGGGATCGTGATAAGTGTTAATAAACCCTGGCGGAAGCCCCTAACTCAACCTCCGTCTCCGAGTACCTCCGTCTACGATACAACAACTGGTGTCAGAAGTTTACACCGTCGCCAACATGTATAAAGCGGGCGCACGGCGTAAGAACCCACCGGCACATGACTTGGAGGGTGCCGAAGGCGGAGAGGAGGCTCCAGCAGTGACCCCGGAGCCCGGGACCCCGGTGACGGTCCCCATGGAGACGAGCGGGCCGGAGCGGGAGGAGTCGGCTGCGGGGAGTGCCAGCTCACCGCCGCCGCCAGAGACGGAGAGCGTCCCCGCAGCTCTGCTGCAGCAGCTCCTGCAGGCGGTGGGGCAGCTGACCGCCAGGTTGGCCGAGGTGGAGGCGTGGACGCAGCCAACCGCCCCGCACGCGGGACGGGAGCAACTGTCAACTGCCAACGTTGAAAGCGCCGCAGTTTTCCCAGCGACCGCTCCACCGGAAATGGCCGCCATGTTGGCTGCGACGCAATCCGCGGCGGCCATGTTGGCTCGGGAGCCGTATGCGGCTGCTGCTACGGCTGCCATGGCGACCGCGACGCCGCGTCTCTCCACCGACGCGGCCGGGATTTCTCGGCACGCCGCTCCTGCGAGACCAGCCGCCGGCGACGACGCGGCTCTACATCAAGCTGCGCCCGCCGGGGGGGCCCAGGGTAAGTACGCGCGTGCCGTCCTCGCCGGGCCGCCGGGGTGGGCAGCGGCGGATGCTGCTGCCCCGTACATCGCTGTGCCGCCGGAATGGGCCGCGGGTGCTGCCGCGGCTCAACCTGTCGCTGCGCTCACGGGGCCGGCCACCGGCGATGCCGCGGCTCTGCACCTCGCAGAGCCGCGGCATCGCCGCGGCTGCGTGTTATTCCGCCGCGTCTTCGGCGTGGCCCATGGAGGCTGCAACGCCGTGGTGCCTCGCCGCGTCGCGAAAGGTTGCCGCGGCTGCGGCCGCTGTCCCGCACCTCGCTGCGCCGGCGGGGAGGGCCGCGGGGACCACCGCGGCTCCGTGTTTTACCGCTGCGTCTTCGGCGTGGCCCGGGGAGGCCGCAACGCCGTGGTGCCTCGCCGCATCGCGAGAGGTTGCCGCGGCTACGGCCGCTGTCCCGCACCTCGCTGCGCCGGCGGAGTGGGCCGCGGGGGCCGCTGCAGGCCCGAATTATAACGCCGCGTCTTCGGCGTGGCCCGTTGAGGCTGCAACGCCGTGGTCCCTCGCCGCGTCGCGGGACGACGCCGTGGCTTCGTACGCCGCCGCTGACAGGTGGGTCGCGAAAGCGCAGGCGCCTTCACACCTCGCTGCATCTACGGCGTGGCCCATGGGGGCCGCAACTCAGCCACACTTCGCTGCGTCTACGGCGTGGCCCATGGGGGCCGCAACTCAGCCACACTTCGCTGCACCTACGGCGTGGCCCATGGGGGCCGCAACTCAGCCACACTTCGCTGCGCCTACGGCGTGGCCCATGGGGGCCGCAGCACCACCGCACCTTTCCGCGTCTTCGGCGTGGCCCGCGGGAGCCGCAATGCTGCCACCGCCGCAACACGTCGCGTCCGCTGGGTGGCCCGCAGGTGCCGCTTGGCTTCCACACCTCGCGGCGCCGCGCGGCCAATGGCAGCGCAGGTTACCCGACGTTGCGCCGTTTGTCGCGCAAGGGGGCGACTGGTCGGCCTTCCAGGACCGGTTCGACGCGGCATACATGTCGGTCGGCTGGTCCATGGAGGAGGCCTTGCCGGCGCTTCCGACCTGCTTGGACGAAAGGGCTCTGCAGGCCTTCAAGTCCATCCATCCGGCCAATCGGGCTACACTCCCGGCGGCCTATATCCAAATGGCCAACGTTTTTGAGCCGCCGTCCACCGCGCAGCTAAAGTTTTCATTGCGGCGGCGGGAGGAGGGGGAACTGCCGCTGGCCTTCCGCTGCTCGCTCCTGGCCCTGGCGCAGGCTGCATACCCTGACCTGTACGGCAGGGCACTTGATTCTATGGCCTTGGGGAAGCTGCTTGACCTGGCAAGGGAGCTAGGAATTGCTCTGTCGATCAACAATGATCGGCAGATCACATCCTTGGCGGTCGCAGAAAACATTCAGGCGCACCTCTCCCTCCGCCAACGGCCTCAGATGGCGGCGTGTGCGGGGTCCTGGCGCCGGACGGGGGGCACCTCTCAGGGGTGGACACCCTCGCGGCCCTGGCGATGCCCGATCGTCGAGGAAGGGGGCGGGTGGTCGCCGTCCGGAGCAGCGGGGGCGGCCGGGACCTTCCCGTCCACAGGAGGCGGACACGGTGGCCTGCTTCCGCTGTGGTCAGCGGGGCCACATTGAGCGGGGCTGCCGGAATGCCCCGGGGGCCTTTGGAAAAGGGACTCCACCTTCTCCCAGACCCTCCTTGGCATCGGGTTCGGGGCCCCAGGCGAGTCGCGACGCATCATCTGCGCGGCCGCTCCCTTCACCTCATGCATCTAGCGGGGCTAGGGCCCATCGTCATGGGGTTGTCCTCGAAGGGTCGGGTGCACCATCGTCATCACCCCCTCAATGGCCCAGACAGACCCGCCACTGGGATGCGCTTGCGCATAGGATGGTGGCGGCAGCTGCCGGCTCCTCAGCGGTGGCAGGATATGTGCAAGGGGTGCACGTTCGCCTCCTGGTGGATACGGGGGCGTCGGCCACCATTATTTCTGAGGCCATTTTTGGGCTGCTACCCCGCAGCGTGGGTCCGTTAAGGCCGGTTCGCGGGGCTTGTGTCGCCGCGAACGGCGGCAGTTTGGGCATCTTGGGCCACGTTGTAGCGTCGGTTCGGGTTGACGAGATTGAGTTGGCCGGGCCGATTTTGGTCTCCAGGACCTTGGCAGTGCCATGCCTCTTGGGGACCGACTTTTTGTCTAGGATGCCCATCCGAATTCTCGTTGACCAGGGCTGTGTGGAAATGCCGTCAGGGAGGCGGCTGCAATTCCTACAATCACCTACCGTCCTGTCTCCCTTGGTCGCCGGTGTACGGGCCTTGAATAAAGTGCCGGTGACCGTACCACCGGCGTCACAAATCCTGATACCCCTTAGGTTGCGCAAACCGCTCGAAATGGGCTCCACGGAGACGGGTATCCTCCTGTCCCCGTCAAGCTACTTTTCAAGGACGAAGGGGTTGGTGGGCGCCTTGACAGCCGTGTCGGGGGGCCAGGACCTTTTTTTGCAGGTCCTCAATTCGGGACCCTTGCCGGTCGTAGTCCCGGCCGGCGCCGTCCTGGCACACGCAACCCCGGCTCCTCCACCCGAGAGCGCTGCCCCGGATGGAGGGGTCGTGGCGGGCGTGATGCGCACGGGGGACCCCGACGCATCATGGATCGCCACGTTGTGCGACGAGAATGCCTCGTTGTCCTCCGGGGAACGTCGGCAACTCCGCGACCTCATCGAGCGGTTCACCGATGTGTTCAGCCAAAGTAAGTTTGATCTGGGTCGCACTACTCTTTTGGACCACCACATAGACACGGGCGACGCGGCCCCTATTCGACTTAATTCCCACCGCTTTAGCCCAGCGGAAAAAGATCATGTCCGCTCGGCTGTCGAGGAAATGTTGGCGGCGGACATCATCTCCCCATCTACTAGCCCTTGGGGTGCCCCCATTGTGCTAGTCAAGAAACGGGACGGGAGTCTCCGGTTCTGCGTCGATTTTCGTAGATTGAACAAGATCTCGGTGGCTGATGCATATCCATTGCCTCGCATGGATGATTCCTGGACGCCCTCTCGGGCGCGCGGTTCTTTTCGACTTTAGATTTGCTCTCCGGCTTCTGGCAATTGCCACTGGATGAGGCCTCTAGACCCAAAACAGCGTTCCGCACGCCCCAGGGGTTGTTCGAGTTCAATCGGCTTCCTATGGGTCTCCATTCGGCCCCGGCCACCTTCCAGCGTCTCATGGAGATGGTCTTGGCGGGGCTGCAGTGGGAGTCTTGTCTAATCTACTTGGATGACGTTATTGTTTTTGGCCGTACGTTTGGCGAGCACTTGCAACGCCTTGAGGCGGTGTTCGTCAAAGTGCGTGCTGCTGGCTTGAAATTCAAACCCCAGAAATGCCACTTGCTACAACCATCGGTGAGGTATTTGGGACACATTGTTAGCACGTCAGGTGTCGCCACGGACCCGGATAAAACGGCTTGTGTCCGGACGTGGCCGACTCCCACATCTGTCGCGGAGGTGCGTAGCTTCGTTGGATTCGCATCGTACTATCGCCGGTTTGTCCGCGATTTTGCGACAATTGCGAAGCCACTGCACGCCCTTTCCGCCAAAGGCCAAAGGTTTCACTGGGGCGCGGAGGAGGAGGCGGCTTTTGCGGCGCTTCGCACGGCCTTGGCGGATGCGCCGCCCTTGGGGTACCCGGATTTTACGAAACCCTTCCTGCTCGATACCGATGCCAGCGACACGGGAATTGGGGCTGTCCTGGCCCAGGTGGTCGACGGGGTTGAGAGGGTGGTAGCCTATGGCAGTCGCGTTCTGTCCTCGACGGAACAGCGATATTGTGTGACCCGGAGGGAGCTTTTGGCCATAGTTTATTTTGTTCAGTTGTATAGACCATATTTGTACGGTAGGCTGTTTACGGTCCGAACCGACCACGCGGCCCTGCAATATTCGCTGAAGATTAGTCAGCCCTCGGGTCAGCTGTCTCGCTGGCTCGAAGTGCTCCAGGATTACCCTTTTGATGTAATCCATAGGAAGGGGACACAGCATGGAAATGCGGACGGTTTATCCCGATTGCCGGCAGGCGGCGGGTGTGCTTGCGCCCTGGGCTCTAGCCGTTGCAAGGCCCCAGGGGACGCCGCGGCCCAGTTGGTCGCGTCGGCCGAGGCGGACACCCCTCCAGGTGCGGCGTCGACCGCGGATTTCGGCCTTGGACTTCCCCGGGAGGTATGGTCCGGCTTGCAGATGGAGGATTCCTCTCTGCTGAAGCTACGGCGCCGTGTCGGACATAACGCCCGGAGCTTAGCTTCGTCGGCTGCCCCGGCGATCGCCGTGCATGACGGACTACTCATGCGTTGGGATGCCCAATTGGAACGCTATTGTGTGGTTGTGCCCACTAGCCTGCGTGGTAAATTAACCCGAGCCATTCACGAGAAGCTTATGCACCTTGGCTACCACAAGACCTTATTGACCCTTAAGCGGGACTATTACTGGCCGGGTGTTGAGGGTGACGTAGCACTGATTTTGAAGGGTTGCCACGACTGCGCGCGGAGGAAGGCCCCAGTTGTCCAGGACCGGGCCCCGCTGCAGTCCATCCGGGTTTCTCGCGTTAATGAGCTCGTGGCGCTCGACATTTTGGGGCCATTCCCTGCATCCCAACGGGGCCACAAATACCTCTTGGTGGGCGTTGAGTACCTCACACGTTGGCCCATGGCATGGCCTTTGGTCGATCAGTTGGCCTCTTCTATCACCGAGGCCTTCGTCCAGGGGTACGTGTTTGACAAGGGCGCGCCGGAACAATTGTTGACTGACCAGGGGCGGAATTTCTCGTCTAGGTTGCTCAAGGAGGTGTGTGACCTCCTTGGCACCAAGAAAATCCGCACCTCGCCCTACCACCCCCAGTCAGACGGGATGGTAGAGCGCTTGAACCGCACCCTTACGTCCATGCTGTGCCACCAGGTGAACACGTCCCAGTCAGACTGGGACCTGTTCGTCCCGGGGGTCTTGGCGGCGTATCGGTTGGCCCCTCATGCCTCCACGGGATTTTCGCCTTTTTATTTGATGTACGGTAGGGAACCGGAGCCCCCGGTGCACGTCCAGATGGACGTTGGCTCCTCCAAGAAGGGGTCGGCGGTGCCGACCCCTTTGAAGGTCGCGCTTGACCGGCTGCGCGAGGCGCGACAGGCCGCTGCCGAGAATTCCGCAAGCCGGCAGGCGGCTAATGAGCGGCTGCCAAAACACCAGGCAGCTGGCCTCCCGTGGGTAGCGGGTCAAAAAGCGTGGCTGCATTGTCCCCAGGTCCCCGTTGGCACATCGGCCAAATTGCATCGCCCTTGGCAGGGACCCGTGGAGGTTGTGGAGGTCCGCCGGCCGCAATGCGTCCGGATTCGATTCGGTCGCAGGCAGTGGATAGTGCACCCGTCCCGGCTCAAACGTTATGTTCCATCTACCCTGGGGATCCACCCCCAATTCCGGAGCGGCCGGCTGATGATGTATCCGGCGTGCCTGACCGGCCGGGTCTCGTTGACGGAGGTGACGTCCGACCTGTGTGTGTGCCCCCAGGCCCCTCCCGAGTGAGGCCGACAGAGACCCCCCAGGCACCGGAGGCCACCTGCACGGGTGGCGGACACCGCACGAGGGAGCGGGCCAGCAGCGCATACCCGCTCGAGGGGATGCGGCTCCGGTGACGGCCCTGATGGCCGTTCAGCGGGCCCAGCCCCTGGCGCCCGTTCGGCGCTATCCGGCGGATGAGGCCTTCGGGCTCTATTTGTTTTGTTTTTTTGT
>NW_024705374.1:29369-50623 GCF_018977255.1 Callorhinchus milii | reverse complement strand
CTCTGAATGTTATTATGTTTTGAAGTAGAAAATTGTATTTCTTCATTCAAAGCTTATATAATTTTACATCTGGAAGACTTATGAAAATGCATTTTGTGTGAATTTTCTCTCGTCGTTAAGTAGATGTCCTTGCTGGGGTTCGATTCGATGCGGACTTTCACCTGTTTGGGATTGCGGGATGAGATAAGGCGACATAGAGCTGGCGAGAAGACCGCCGTTGCAGATCGATTCAATGTAATCGACAGTATGTCCCTGCGACTTGTTGATTGTGATATCGTATGCGGGGATAATGGGAAATTGTCGTCGGCGAAAACAAATGGCAAAGTTGTGTCGGTGGGGGCCAAGTCGATTCTGGGAATGAACACCGAATCGCCTGGGTTACACTCGTAGATGATCCGCGCCTTGATGAAATATCTCGTGAACTCCTCGAAATCAGTCGCGTGCGTTGCAAAGTCCTTTCTTTGGGTGAGATTCCGCAGAAGCATGATGATGACGCCCTTCTTGCAGCAGCAAGTGTGATGGCATTCCGATGGCGTCTGGTGTTTGAGAAACTCTACTGGGAAATGTATTGTGTCACTGAGATCTTCGCTCACGACAGAATCGGCGCTGTAGTAGATGGCGAGCTCGCCGGCATCTGTCATGATCTTGCGGTTCATTTCGAAAGTGTGTGCATTGGTCGGTGCTACAATGACTCGCTTTGAAAGGTCGTCTATAGACATGTCTGCAATGCTGCCGAAGATGGATTTGATGAGATCCTCCGTTGCCACCATCTGCTCGGGATTTGAATTGTGCCCTCTTCGAAGATTCAGCACTGGGGGCAAGGTGTGCCTGTTCCAACTTTAAGCAGCCATTCATTGTGCTCATTTTGTCCCTCGCTGCGCATGTTTGTCGTAAGCATGAGCTGCGTGAAGTTCTTCCACAACCGGCTTGCCTTGATACAGCACTCAAAGATGTCTGTTCGCGTTCCTCGCTGCACAATGGAAGAGTCTGTCGGAAGTCGCCTACAATGAAGACTTTGCGCCGAATGGTTTTCTCGTTGCCATCACCTCGCGCAAGAGCTTGTCGATGCAACGAAGTCCGTTCTTCGGCAGCATAGTAATTTCGTCGATGATGATGAGCGAAGCTTTGCGCAGAACTTCGGCTTGTGGTGATGCAGGCCGCATGGAAGAGACTGAAGTGTCGAGCAAGGGAACTGGAAGCTTTAATCCGCTGTGAACAGTACGTCCTCCTTTGAGCATTGTGGCGGGATGCCTGTCGTTGCAAATGGCAGTGCAATTTGTCCTCGACCGGATGTACGCCATGAGAGTTGTGTAGAGGAAGGTCTTGCCCGAACCTCCGGACCGTCGAGATAGAAGCATCGGTTCGTACATTCTCGTCATCGACAGCCATGATGATCTTGTTGAACGCGTCGAGCTGCTTCTTGTTGAGCATCGCGAGATGTGTGCACCCTCGTTTGCTTCCTCAACTTGGTCATACACATCTTCTTCCGGTGGGTTTCCTTTGGTGTTGGCAATCCAATTGCTTTGCAAGAGAATCCGTGCTGCAGCAGAACGCTGTTGATATCGTGAACTGCTTTGTTGATGGCGGTGTCGTCGGCATCTCTTTGCATGTAGTCGAGAGTCCAATTTGTGGTCCTCCACAGCTTGAGAGGTGATGGGGGCTGAGAGAAGTAGCAGATGAAAGCAAACATGAAGGCAAATAGGGAGAGAAGAGTGGGCCGCCTCTCCTTGGCCTCTCCTCGCTCTTTCTCTTCTTCACAAGCGTTCATCATATGCATCATACAAAGTTAGATAAAGTAGTGAGCTTACCAACGTAATCAAACGTCTGTCCTGCGAATTGTTGATTGTGATAGCGTATGCGTGGAGAATGGAAAATTGTCGTGATCGCAAAACAAATGGCAAAGTCGTGTCGGTGGGGGCCAGTCGATTCTGAGAATCGATTCTCGGAATCAACACAGAATCGCCTCGTTCTGCAGATCGATTCCAACGTAATCGAACGTCTGTCCGTGCGCCTCCGTCGTTCAAACCTACGCGCCCCCTGCATGAAAACGACGGGAAGTGCAGCGTTCATTACAGATAAAGCTACGCGTTTATATGTGTAGTGGTTTAACGCGCGCCAAGGGGGGTAATTGTACACACATGCGGGTTGGGAACAGTGGGGTCGAATCGGGACATGCTGCTGTTGCTGGGGCCAACGAGTGAGTCGGAGACGGCCCGTTAGGCAATTATGGATGCAGGGCAGTGATTGGCCGGTTGTTGTTGTTGAGTACAAGGTGGCGCCTCCAAGTCTGGGAATGAGACAGGTGGCAGCGGGGGCCAGGGGCGGGGGTTAGGGGGGATGCCAACTAATTAATTGGGAGTTAATGAGGAGGGGGATAATAGGGAGCGTCAGAGCAAGACGGGGAGTTGTGCTGGGAGCTGGACGGAGTCGGTCGGAGCAGAAGAAGAAGAAGCATAGAGTAGCAGTGGAGAAGAAGCATAGAGTAGCAGTGGAGAAGAAGTGTAAGATAGCAGTGGAGAAGAAGAAGAAGCATAGAGTAGCAGTGGAGAAGAAGAAAGTAGGGTAGCAGTGGAGTGGAAGAAGTGACGGAGAGAGATAGTCGGAGTGAGACGGAGAAGCCGAACGAGAGCGACAGTCGGAGTGAGACGGAGAAGCCGAACGAGAGCGACAGTCGGAGTGAGACGGAGAAGCCGAACGAGAGCGACAGTCGGAGTGAGACGAGAAGCTGAGAGAGAGCGATGGGGGGAGTGGGATTGGGAAGCAGAGAAGGGAGTCGGAGAGACGGAGAGAGAGAGAGGGAGGAGCGGAGCGAGCGAGGCCGGCGGAGTGCAGCGAGCGAGCGGAGAACGCGTTAAAGGATGGTGGCGAAATGTGCTGTGTTGGACAAATAAAGTGATGACAGAAAAGGAAGAAGTTGTCCGTGTAAAGTTCAGCACTACATAGGTATGGATGTCGAGTAAAAAACTATGTGACAATGGGGGAAACATGCAAACTCCAAATTACCGCAGGCGTCAGTGTCGGATCGAAAACCACAACCTCCTGTATACCAGGCGAGGTAGTTAACATCTCGCCACTGCAGCACCCCTGTAAGAAATGTGTGCCTGATATGTTTAAACATTTTACAAAACGTGTCTTGTTTCCATTTGCCACCCTGGAGCCCATTCGCCACCGCGTGTCGCTATCGGGTCCGAGAGAGGAATATTTTTCGACCTGGAAACAACACTGCATTGCTAATTGACGCTATCACTGCAGGGCAGAAGTGGCTGAGGTGTTTATGCATTCAAATGTGGTTGCCCACAAACGGTATTTGACAGCGCTATTCGGCCCTCGGTAATAAAAATTATCGGCACCTCTGATCGATCGCAAACTCTGACCTCCCGACCTCCGATCGCCGTGTGGTCATTGTCGTGGCGACTGCAGAAGAACGAGCGAGAGCATGAGCTGCTGCAGCTGCGCCGCGTTCACCAACAGCAGCAGGCGGCGCTCCACAAGTGTCAGGAGCGAGCGGCACGGGTCAAGCGCCTGGAGGAACTATACGACAGCAGGAGAAGGTGCGCACCAACGTACACGGATGCGTACGCATATATATACATGTACATGGGCAAAAGCACACACTTGTATAGCCTTACCAGACTTTTGGGGCAAGTGCTGTTATGAGCACCTATGAAGGCAGTTAGCGTGCTGTGCTACGAACTTGGCAAGCCGGGTTTGATTCCGGTTCAGTCAACATCAGTGACGATTATCTGAAACGGTCCTGGGCCTCCCTAGGTCGACTCGGCCTCAAACGAGTACCTAGTGTGTGTGTAAACATCGCCGTTCAGGAGACAAACGACGTTTGGGCATGGTGCTGGCCACCCACCCCCTCGTGGATCGTTCCAACCTTCATAGGTGCTCGCACACAGTACACACACAACACATAAGCTCATGCAACGCGCGCACACAAATTTACGTGCACGCAGACATGCACGCGCATGCATACAAGCACTGACTCAAGCACATACAAACACACGCATGCCTACATATACACACACACGTACATACAAATGCATGCACGTGCACACATGCACGTACAAAACACATAAGACAAAGATCCTTTAGCAAACTGTAGGGGCAAGTGCTGTTGGCAAGCATCTATGTGTAGTGATATAGAATCGGTCACGTAGCAGCATAGCGCTGGCTACTGGCAGGGAAGGGGATCTGCAGTTACAGCTGCCCTGACTGGCAGCAGGCCACGTGATAGACCAGAGAGGGATCTAGGGGAAAGGTTACGGAAGCGCACATCGAGAACCCACTAGTAGGTTCCAGAAGGGGCGTGGCCGGGGCGGAGCCAGACCATGCTGACCGTATAAGAGGGGCCCCGGGAGGGGACCTTGGAGCTGTCGTTTGGAGTGGGATCCCATCGTGCTGCTGGAGTCTTTGTCGTCACCATCTTCATCATCTCGGCGTCGCCAGTCAGGCAGTCTACCAGCTGTCCTGACTGGGAACTGTAGTTACTAAATGTTACTGTCAGGCCGTGTTAATAAACAGAGTGCCTCTTACTGTTAGTGCCTCTGAGTCACTACATATGAAAGCCGGACAGCACACGAGAGGTGGGTGGCCAGTACCACGCCCGTCGCCTTTATCTCTTCAGTGGCGATTGTTTACACACAGCACCAGATACTCATTTGAGGCCGAGTCAACCTAGGAAGGCCCAGGACTGGTTCAGATAATCGTCACTGGTGTTGATCGTGAGCGGGAATCGAACTCTGGTCGTAGCCGGATTCGTGGCTTGGCTTGGCAACCGCTGCGCCACTGCTCCCATCGACCCACGTACACACACACAGCTGTCTGCTCTCTCTCATATGCGCACGCACACTCTCCCGAGTGCTCCCTGCCGTACACACACACACCCGCCTGGCCGCTCACTGGGGTGGTGCGCACCACTGCCCTGAGGTCCACCTCCCTTCCTGCAGGTCATGGAGAAGATGGAACGGCTGCTGGAGAGGCAGGCCAGGCAGGAAGTTCGACCAAGCGATCAGAGTCGGACACTCCGACCAAAGGTGGGAAGTGGTGTGTTGTTGGGACTCTTCCCTAAAGTCGGGTTCTTCAATTGGTGGGATCTCAGAGTGACCTGCCATTGAGGTATTGTCTCCAAGAGATGTGGATCACCGGGACATGAAGACATACAAATTAGTGAGATGGAAGAGAGATGTACAAGAGGTGGAGATGAGAGAGCTCTAGGCAGGAGTCAAAGATTAGGGAGATGGAAGTGGCTGTGCCTGCCATCTGTACATGTGATAATGTGACCATGTGATGTCACGTGGCCCATCAGCACATGATAAACTTAATCTGTGGCCCATGAAGTTTATATGTAGTTGAAAAACCCTGCCTTAGAGTGTCCTGTTAAAAAAACATAAATTACATGTCGGGTGTAGTGAGGGAAAAAAGTATTTGATCCCCTGCTGATTTTGTACGTTTGCCCACTGACAAAGAAATGATCAGTCTATAATTTTAATGGTAGGTTTATTTGAACAGTGAGAGACAGAATAACAACAACAAAATCCAGAAAAACGCATGTCAAAAATGTTATAAATTGATTTGCATTTTAATGAGGGAAATAAGTATTTGACCCCTCTGCAAAACATGACTTAGTACTTGGTGGCAAAACCCTTGTTGGCAATCACAGAGGTCAGACGTTTCTTGTAGTTGGCCACCAGGTTTGCACACATCTCAGGAGGGATTTTGTCCCACTCCTCTTTGCAGATCTTCTCCAAGTCATTAAGGTTTCGAGGCTGACGTTTGGCAACTCGAACCTTCAGCTCCCTCCACAGATTTTCTATGGGATTAAGGTCTGGAGACTGGCTAGGCCACTCCAGGACCTTAATGTGCTTCTTCTTGAGCCACTCCTTTGTTGCCTTGGCCGTGTGTTTTGGGTCATTGTCATGCTGGAATACCCATCCACGACCCATTTTCAATGCCCTGGCTGAGGGAAGGAGGTTCTCACCCAAGATTTGACGGTACATGGCCCCGTCCATCGTCCCTTTGATGCGGTGAAGTTGTCCTGTCCCCTTAGCAGAAAAACACCCCCAAAGCATAATGTTTCCACCTCCATGTTTGACGGTGGGGATGGTGTTCTTGGGGTCATAGGCAGCATTCCTCCTCCTCCAAACACGGCGAGTTGAGTTGATGCCAAAGAGCTCCATTTTGGTCTCATCTGACCACAACACTTTCACCCAGTTGTCCTCTGAATCATTCAGATGTTCATTGGCAAACTTCAGACGGGCATGTATATGTGCTTTCTTGAGCAGGGGGACCTTGCGGGCGCTGCAGGATTTCAGTCCTTCACGGCGTAGTGTGTTACCAACTGTTTTCTTGGTGACTATGGTCCCAGCTGCCTTGAGATCATTGACAAGATCCTCCCGTGTAGTTCTGGGCTGATTCCTCACCGTTCTCATGATCATTGCAACTCCACGAGGTGAGATCTTGCATGGAGCCCCAGGCCGAGGGAGATTGACAGTTCTTTTGTGTTTCTTCCATTTGCGAATAATCGCACCAACTGTTGTCACCTTCTCACCAAGCTGCTTGGCGATGGTCTTGTAGCCCATTCCAGCCTTGTGTAGGTCTACAATCTTGTCCCTGACATCCTTGGAGAGCTCTTTGGTCTTGGCCATGGTGGAGAGTTTGGAATCTGATTGATTGATTGCTTCTGTGAACAGGTGTCTTTTATACAGGTGTAATGCGGGCGTGGACGACCTTCCGGAGTGACGTCATGGGGGAGGAGTTACGTCACGTGGGGGAGAGGGTTCAGGTCTATAAGGGGGAAACCGGAAGCAGTAGAGGAGTGATAGGAGACTGGGAAAGTGTAAGGCCACGCAGGGCGGAGTGGGGAAGAGAGAGAGTGGCGAGATCGCCACACACACAGACCCCGAGGATCGGCACCATCAGCCAACGGTGACCGACCCCGGGGCTGGAGGAGCAGCGAGGAGGCTGCAAAGAGGGCAGCGGGTCTGCAAGGGTGGAGTTGAGCAGCGGGGGTCTGCACGACGAGACAGCAGCGGGTCTGCAAGGAGGGAAGTGGGCTACGTGAGCGACAGCAGCCTGGGGCTGCAGAGCGAAGAGTAAGGGGAGAGCCGTGAGGGAAAAGAGATCGAACCCAAATAAAGGACACAGGACAGAGAGAAGCGTCCGAGTCTTTTATTACACAGGTAACAAGCTGACATTAGGAGCACTCCATTTAAGTGTGCTCCTAATCTCAGCTCGTTACCTGTATAAAAGACACATGGGAGCCAGAAATCTTTTTAATTGAGAGGGGGTCAAATACTTATTTCCTTCATTAAAATGCCAATCAATTTATAACATTTTTGACATGCGTTTTTCTGGATTTTGTTGTTGTTATTCTGTCTCTCACTGTTCAAATAAACCTACCATTAAAATTATAGACTGATCATTTATTTGTCAGTGGGCAAACGTACAAAATCAGCAGGGGATCAAATACTTTTTTCCCTCACTGTATGTGTTCTTATGGTCACTTTGTATTTTACACTCTTTTCTGAGAGTTAATTGTCAATGGGACAATATTTTTAGACTATTGCCAAGCATATCCTCAATCTGCACCATTGTTATGTTTTAAAATACAGGATACTGAATACATTTTGTTAACGTCACAAAAGTGGGATCCCAGTCACGCCGCCTGACCTCTAACCCGCGTGACCTTTAACTCCGCGTCTACAGATGGAGACCTCCTCAAGGACGTGGAGCTGGTGCTGGGGGTGGAGAACGCACGTCTGAGGATGGAGCTCGAGAGGTTGAGGGCGCAACCTCACCCCCACACCCAGCAAAGGCCCCCACAGGTAGGCCCAGCATTCAAGCTGCATGCCCGTGTCTCACTGTCTCTTCGCCCCTTCAGAGCAGTGCCGTGCACAACCTCATTTTGCATTGCCGTGGAGCATCGTGGGTGAATACTGTATTGATTCTCGTGTTTGGATAGGGTCCCTTGTTGAATACGTAGTGCTTTTTAGTGTCTAGTAAATCCTGCAGAATTTGTTTAAAAAGCCTGACTGCTAATGAGACTCAGATCCAAAATTTGATTGCTTAAACAGATGCTGCTTGATAATATTGGTCTGGAAGGCCAACAGGCTGATGGACTGAAACATTTTTGTATGTTGAGAGACAGATTGGAGGTCTCTTTAGAGCAGGGAGTGCTATACAAAGACAGGGCTGCCAACACCACCCCTCCCCGATGGGTCATGCAGTTGTTAGTTCACTCGACTCATTGTTATCCACTTTTCGATGAATGCTTCTCCAAAAAAGCACATTCATATTCCAGGTCAGAGGTTGACTCAACCACCATCCCTTTTGCATGAAGTCGGCAGGAGCTGTCCTTTGGATAGACAGGTGCCTGCCAAAGAATTTAGAATTTCCACCACGGGCTGCCAGTGGAAATGAGTCACCAATGAATGCTCATTTGAGAAGGGAGACGGCACTGCCTTGAGCAGATGAACCCCCCAAGGTACAGAGTCCTCCGATTCACCCGGCGGCCATGCACGTGTGTGCCCATCCTCTGGCCCCGCCGCCACCGGTGCTCAGGACGAGTTCTCGGTTGCCGAGAAGATGGCGTTGCTCGCCAAGGTCGAGAGGGCAGAGGGCCGCGTCCAACAGCTAGAAGAAGAGGTAAGTCCGACTACCTCGACCGCCTCCTCACTCGCTTCTGTCCTGCCCCTCGACCCCGCTGTGTTTGTTCAGCGCTGCATCAAAACTTGTTTGGCGCATGCTCCAATTCAGTGGCTCCCCAACACCGCACCATTTCCAGCGAACAACCATGCACCGATGATATCTTTCAAAATGATAATTACTCTAAATCCTAGTATCTCAAGTTTCAAGTTTAATTTATTTGGTATAGCCCTGTGAGCCATGCGGCTCTTGAGTTGGCTGCAACCGCAACAAACAAAATATGAACAGAGAACATCGTAAAGCGACGACGCGCAACAGAAACATCCTGGATAAACCAGCAAAAATACACTGTATTACAACGCTGTGTGCAAAAATCCCAGTGTGATGCAAGTCAAACAATAACAACCATAAGACAACTTAGATTCAAGCTATCAGGCAACTCCGCACTTCCGCAAGAAACATGGCTTAACCATATGTTTTCGAATCACCAAAATAAAACTATGAAATACAATCTTAAATTTGGAGCTTTCGTGACTGCAGGAATTACTCTTTGGTTCTTTGGTAAAGTCACGTATAAAGTCACGTTTAATTTATTATTTTATCTTTATACGTGACTTTACCGAAAGAACCAAAGAGTATAAAATACAATGTAACAACGGTAATCATAGGAACTTTGATTCAAATTTAACAATAAACGATACACACAACATGTACGACCAAACCTGCAGCCATATCCGGCAGCATGACACTCCCAGTGTATGATGTGTGAGTGAGTCAGTGGTAGTGTGAGTGAGTGTATGATGTGTGAGTCAGTCAGTGGTAGTGTGAGTGAGTGTATGATGAGTGAATCAGTGTATGATGAGTGAATGGGTCAGTGTTGTGTGAGTTTATGATGTGTGAGTGAGTCAGTGTATGATGTGTGAGTGAGTTTAACACGTAGGCTTTCGCGACCAATATTATTCATAATCAACGTTTTTGGGTTTAGATCGCGTTATTTATAAATGTGTCGTAACCCTCCACCACCCGACACGGCCAATCAGTAAAAAAGTGTCACGTTGACAAAAGACAAATAGTTCACTGCTTTAGCCCACCGGTGTGTTGAAGCGTGAAAAAATTGTAAATGTTGTGGTTTCACGCTTCAACACACCGGTGGGCTAAAGCAGTGAACTATTTGTCTTTTGTCAACGTGACACTTTTTTACTGATTGGCCGTGTCGGGTGGTGGAGGGTTACGACACATTTATAAATAACGCGATCTAAACCCAAAAACTTGATTATGAATGTGTGAGTGAGTCAGTGCAAGATGAGTGAGTGTATCACGGCATCCTCCCCGCCATCACGGCTACCAATGTCTAATTGCCTGCATCTGTCTCAGCCTGCCTGCAATGTTCCTTCCTGCCCAATTCCCTACGTGCCTGTATGTAACTGGTCTGTACTATCTGTCTGTAACGTGTCTGGCGGTGACAGCCTTGCGTGTTCTCTGCTTGTTGAACGGATTGAACCCAGCGGCCACCCTGATTATTACTGTGATTTTATAATCATAACAATATTACGCTACGTCTACTTCATGGTGGACATTATGTGCCACCGTCCGGGGTCCAAGATTGTCAAATACAAAAATGTCACCGCAAATTTCTCAAGTGGGATTATACACAGCATCAATCATCGCGCCCTCCAGGCACACTGATGCCCCGGCTCACTTACAATTGAGACTTTGCTGGTCTCTGTAGTTCTCACCTGGTTAAACTAAATAAACCGTTGTCTGCTCATATACAGGGTGTTTCATAAAGATGGACCCAATTTCAAAGCAGCATATTTCACGATGGCAACATGTTACAAATTACACAAAGTTACAAACGGTTTAATGAGTTATCAAAATTTACTAACCATTTTATTAATGCTCTGTGCCCTCCACCTGCTGTACGGACAACATCGAGACGATAGTTAAATTCGTCCCAAATGCCTCTCAAAGTGTCTTCTTCCACTGAAGTCACCGCTGCCGTGATTCTGTTTTTGAGGTCATCCAGATTAGTCGCTAATGGTGGCACAAAAACACGGTCTTTGACGTATCCCCACAAGAAAAAGTCGCAGGGTGTGATGTCTGGGGATCTTGGGGGCCACGAGTGTAGCGCCAGGTCTTGGGGTCCAGTGCGACCTATCCAACGTTTAGGCAGTGTGTCATTCGGAAAACGTCGAACCTGCAGGTGCCAATGTGGCGGTGCTCCATCTTGCTGAAAAATGAAGTCATCGGAATCTTCATCAACTTGTGGAAAAAGCCATTTCTACAGCATTTCGAGATACGCTTGCCCCATAATTGTGTTTCCCTTGAAAAAGAAAGGGCCATAAACTTTTCTTTGAGAAACAGCACAAAACACCTTCACTTTCGGGGAATTACGCTCATGCTCTACAGTTTTGTGTGAATTCTCTAATCCCCATATGCGCACATTGTAACGGTTAACTTTACCGCTTAGATGAAAGCTCTCGTCCTCCATGTTCTGTAACATCGCATAACAAAATTCTACACGCTTTCCTTTGTCGCCTGCACGAAGAGCCTATACCATTTGCAACCAGTATAGCCTCATGATTAAACGTCGCCTTAACACATGCCAGACAGTCGTATGAGGAATCGCAAGTTCTCGGCTGGCACGATGAGTGGACTTGCGCAGGCTACGCAAAAAACTCTCTTGAATTCTGCTCACGTTTTCCTCTGAGGTGCGTGGTCGCCCTGTGCTCTTCCCCTTACATAAACAGCCTGTTTCCTCAAATTGTCGGTACCAACGACGAATGCTCTTTGACATTCGCGGATCAATGCCAAAACGCCGTTGAAACGCACGCTGCACCGCAATTACCGATTCAGCCTTGCTGAACTGCAGAACGCAAAAGCCTTGTGTTGCAGGGTCGCCATCTTGCGAATGACTGAGACGCTGGACAGGCATCTAGCGGTAATCATTTGAAACTCTATGTCCCGCCCTTTCAAGTGGTAAGAGTTTCATTCATGGGCGGTTCGTGGTTGCAGAGATATAGCGATTTCAAATCGGGTCCATCTTTTTAAAACACCCAGTATTGTCTGCCTAATTAGGTCTCCGATGCACCTCTGGAAAGAGTGCTTATTATTATAAATACGCGTATCAAGACTTTTTCAGGAGGGTCCTACGTTGTTGCAGTAGGGGGCGATGTTGCTCTATGTAAATTCCAATTGAGTAATGTTTAGGTGGTTTTTCAAATTGGAATGCTTGGAAAATACCAGTGTACATTGTGTGGGTTTTTGGGTCTTTATATTTGCTATGGGCAAAAAAACTTGAGAACCCGATGGAAACCCATGCAGAACAGGGGGAGAACTTTCAAACGCGAGTATCGCGTGAGT
The DNA here is from genome assembly GCF_018977255.1 of Callorhinchus milii. Taxonomy (NCBI): domain Eukaryota; kingdom Metazoa; phylum Chordata; class Chondrichthyes; order Chimaeriformes; family Callorhinchidae; genus Callorhinchus; species Callorhinchus milii. Next base: position 38,611 of record NW_024705374.1, on the reverse strand, counting down.
CTGCAACCTGCGTTGTCGAGGCTGTGCCTCTCCTGTGCGGCACCTTCACCTGGACCGCACCGCCCTGGTTGTGTCCTCCCACACGGCACGTGTAGCTGAAGGTGAAAGCCAAGAAGTGGGGCGTGAGCGGCAGGACTATGTGATGCGTTTGACGGAGCGCTCGCACGGCTTCACGAGGACGTCCACCGACATCCTGCATGGCTTTCCCGTCGTGAGTGCACCCCCTCCCCCACCCCTGCCTCCGCCCCCCCCCCGCCCTACACTTTTCAATGCCGAATCGACGCGAAAACGTGAAATGCAGTATTGGCAGGTCAAAATACTCCCCTCCAGTGCCCGATTAGTGCGGCGAAGATGCTCGCAAGAGACGGATAAGTATCATTTGCGGGCTGTTTAAAGCTGGTAGGCTTTGAATGGCTGCAGGCCATAGGAAATCGAGTTATGGGCCGTATTCTTCCCAACGGCTGTAGGTTTTCCAATCTTATCTTGAATGTAACATTTGCACATGAGCATGTCGTTTTTCATACATTGTAAATAATCGATTCTTAAATGCACAATTCGGGTCCTGTATTGTGAGCGCACGCGTCATCTTCTTGTTGGACACGTGATGGGCATTGACACGGCTCGTGTCTCCCGGCACAGGCGGGATCTTTGCTGCGGCAGGAGATGGGCCGGCGCTACGGACAGCTGGAGCCACTGGTGTGATGCTGGCGAGATGCCGATGAGACGCCTATGTGGTGTTGGTATGACACCAGTGATGTCAGTGTGATGCAGTGATGCCATTGAGACACTGGTGAGGCACTGGTATCACGCCGGTCTGAAGCTGTATAGACGCTGGTGCGACGACTATGTGACGCTGGAGTGATGCTGGCAAGACGCTCGTGTAATGCTGAGTGACGCGGCACCGCGATCGAAAGACCCCGTCGCGACACATCAGTAACGAGGGAGGGCGAATTTCACCACTTTGCATGACTTTCGTTATTGCTGGTGTTTTTACGCTATTCACGTGCATTGTTAATTACCATTTATAGCCCTCATAAACCCACTGCTGGACGAAGGCCTCCACATTCCGTGTCGGTCATGAGGGCCATTTGCTCATTTCACCAGGCTGGTCAGTCCGGGTTAATGAGGGCCCCAACCGGTTCAGATTTCACACACCACTGATGTTAACCATGGCTGGGACTCAAACTCAGGTGCCTCTTGTTGAATATAAATATTTCATGCAAGATGGAGGCCACATATGCCAAGTTAAACATTGTATTTATTATCGCATGGGTTTTCTCACAATCTTATGGCTTGTTTGAGTGCCATGCACAGGTATCTACAATCATGGCTGATTTTTTAAACATCATCACTTGATCATGAGTGCTCTGCTGTGACTGAGTTTTGGTTTGTAAAATGGAACAGATGAACTGATTATTTTGCAGTTTATTACAATTTTATTTGATCGATATGAAAATAATCATGGCACATTTGTTTTGGGTTGTTGTGTGCGACTCATTTGGAAAATACAATTTTATAATGCAATGATTTGCGATTGCGTTTTATTTAATAGAAATGTCACGAATATTTTTTTGTTACATTTGACGCTTGACATGATTTTGTAATCGAACTTCAGGAGACTGTACATAAAACTGTATTTAAGGATATAAAATCATTCTTTACGATTAGATATTTTCACAAACGCGATAGCCAGTTTGGTCTTTTAGAGTAATAATTGCATTTCCTGTGTTAATTTCCTCAGTTTAATTAGTCTGTGCACTTTTACTCAAGTTGCATTAATACGGAGGTTAATTACACTCATCTGTGAATCACAGGAACTCTAACGCTTTGGTCTGTTATGGACACAACTAAAATAAAACGAGCGGCTCTTGGGCAATAGGCTACACATCCTTGGCTTTGAGACACGACTTTGATGACTGTTTTTTGTCCCCCGAGTCGGATTTGCGTTCACAAAACTGCACACAAAGGGTGTACGCTTGGGCTTTAGCATCACGGGGCTGGGGGGGTCGGTTACTGCTCCCAGACCCCGGCAACTGCTTCCACGTGAAGCTCGCTAGCACGTATACTCTGATTCACCACCAATTCGACGAGCAGTTATCGATACAAAGCCCCGAGTAATAGGGGACTATGTCGGCATCCTAAAATGTATTATGGGTTTAAAAACGGTGGAGGTAAGCTATGTATCGGGAGCTGAGAACACTCTATGGCGGGTAAAATGGCCTCTCTATTAGATCCTAACTTGCCCAGGAACGGGGCACGACTGATCTGCCATTGGGTGCGGTGTAGTCCTAGCGTGCTAGGTAATAAATTCTAGGGTTTGCTACGGCCTCTAAAGATACCCTTGCTACCTAATCTTAGGGAGACGGATAATCTGTAGCACTGCGTGGCGGTAGCACATCTCGTCCAACCTTCCGAATGACGCTCCATTTACGTGCCGTTGTTCCAGACACACACTTGAGTCAGCGTGTGCAAAAGTCCCAACATATGCGTTAGGGAACGTAGGTCTGGATCGGTAAGTCTACCGAAGAATCTAGTGCCCGCCAGACTTCAGTGCTGTGGCGACACAAATGAGCAATCAGACGTAGCGCGGATAGTAACCCGAATCCACGTATAACGCGGTGATGCCTTACGATGGCATCCGCCGGTACGGCGTTCGGACTTTCCTTCGAGCTGATTGATTTGAAAGAACGCCGGACACAGCGTCGCTAGAGTGAATTGAATTACGGAGACTGCGAGTGTACCAACGTGTATCAGTGCGAGGGTTACAAAGATCGCCCATCTTACGACGCCGCTCTACCAACGAGCAGTCAGGGCGGGGCGACCGGCGTTAACCCCTATGCATTAAGGAAAATGGTCTGATAGCCTAGATGACCGCGGGCGACAGTGGACCCTGTAGCTGTGCTTACAATATCGGTAATAGAGCGGAACTCGCTTGTCCTCGCACGATCAAGGTGCGGCCAAGTGTTTAGAGACAGGTCTACAAAGCCTCCGTCCTGTACCTCTACTATGCTTTTATCTGCTAGTCCTTAACCCGCATCATCTGTATCGCAGAGAGTCGACTTCGATCCGTCCAATGCCGTGGGATAGCTACTCCGGTAGTTGTGTCATAACTTGTACCCAGGTCGAGACCAAACTAAACCTGGGCATTCCTGCAAGATTGTCCTCTAATATTTTGTTGGTCGAAGGCATTGACTGGACCTAGCTGCCGAACGCACCAGCCGATAGCGTTGCCCCTCTAGCTCTGTGACGACTGCAGTTCGGTGGCTAAGATACTTTATAGGAACAGTTTAAAGCCCGGAACATGCCGGTGAGTCAGGCTCATTGTCAAGGGGTGCACAATATCTAATACATTATTCCGCCAAATAGGGCGCCCAATGATCAACAATAGGTGTCCCAGGTGTTCTTACGCCCGTTGGACACTGCCATCGCATGAATGGGGATATATTCTGGGAGAACCTCTGAGCTCTACCTCGCTAGAACGCCGAGCATCTTCACCACCGCAATGTGGAGCGATGGCCTGCGTTAAGTCAGACTCTTTGCTCGCAATCCTGGGCTGTTATTTTCGTGTTTTTTCGCGATGGGTATACCCTCCCAATCCTCGTACCCTTAGTTCGGAGGAATCCGCTCGCTAGGTCGCTTCGCGCGGTTATCTTCTTAAGTGATTGTCTCGGGCACTACTTACATCCTAGCGTCTTGTTGACGGTCCTTTCACATCAACCCCCGGAGGTCAAGTTTTGAGGTGGTATCATATCAATCACTACCTCTAGTCCCATACCCTAAACAGCTCTTGGAACTTAACAGCAATAGACCGCTCGCGTGCTGGGGCGAAATTCCCGTAAATCGGGAGGCACTCCACGGTAAGTATCCATCTAAGTTCATTGCTAGGAATTAACTTCACGCGTAAGTTCCATCCGGAAAACACCTTGTGAATTTAAAGATTACCGGACGAGTGGCGTCGCAGGTTTTTGCTCCGAATTACGGAGTACAAGCTAATTACCGTGGCTCGTCGGGCGCCGTAATAGCCCTCACTTTTCGGCTATTGCCTACTTTATATAACTGCCTACTCTTGTGCATAGGTTCGACTCAGTACCACTGGGAGCAAAACCTCGGAGGGCTAGCCAGTTATTTGAACGAAGTAGCAGGACCGATGGCGCATGCCGCCGCGCCTTCTGGACAACAGGCTACGAAGATCTTGTTTACTACATACCTTTCACGTTACGAACTGGGCCGAGCCGAATATTGTTGTTAGGGTCAAGCTAGAGTTGATTTTCGCCGGTTGTTTGTATGTATCCGAGTTCAGACCTGCGATTTGGCACACCTGCACTGTTCTAATTGGTAAAAATCAAGTAATCGTTTACCGGCACACTTGCGCTGGAACTCCTCATGTTACTATACCCTTAGTGATCACAGATTACGCTGAGTGCCCTAGTAATGACTACAATGCAGCGTGCGAAGTCGGTTACGAAGTTTAGCTCCAAGGAGCCACAATACCTAGACCAATGATCGGCTATTATAATATGTAACTCATACCAATTAGTTGCCCAAGCTGAGTTGGGACCAGAACTGCTACGTTATTAGCTATGTGGATACGTCCCATCGTCCTGCATTGAGTAACAGTGATTGGTAATGCAGGACCAGTCTAAGTTGACGGCGGTTCAGAAGGCGGGTTCCTTCATGCCTCAGCCCTTTGCGACCGGTCTGTACTCGCGTTTGCATCTCGTCCGCGTCCCAAAGAAGGTTTGCCTCCGAGTCTAACGGTTTGTCTACTGTGCGCGTCCCCGGTTACAGGAGCCGCTGATAAAATAGATCGACCGCGTGGGAACTTACTTCTGGCATTACTTGACCGTTTTAATAAATCCTGAATTAATAGAGAATAGCCGTAGAAGTGTGCCACTCTCAACTGATCAGCGGTGTTTCATGATCCTCATTTGCTTGAACCTAGTAGCGACGTTACGAATTTACGCGTGTGTTACTCCCGGACGCTCTGCAAGATACGTAATCGTAGATAGAATTTGGATTCCGCTTTTATTATACTAACCTATCATATTGACAAGAATAGAGTGGAAACGATAGAGGAGATACTCTGTTGTATGTCCTCCTGCTTAGCTAGTCTTCCATTCTTCGCGGACGTAAAACGGCCACCCCTAAATAGCGAGAATTTCAAATGAAAACCGTGCCAACTTTCGTTAAACGATTTCTAAACGCTTTAGCACGCAGTCAAAGACACGGACCCCGGGCGCTTTGACGGGATTCGTCGACCCGTGATCCGATTTGACCTCGGTGCACAGATTTGAGAAACATACGCAAGTCTCAGGCTCGTACGAATGAATGCATGGGTATCTGACCTTCGGCTAAACATCTAGCTTTTTCGATACACCCTTTTGCGGATGTCGTCTAACCCTTTACTGGCCAAACGGTCAATGGTATAATTGTGCGAGGGTAACCAATTCGGGGTGCCGCAGCCTGATAGAAAGCCCAATCTACGAATTTTGATGAGTCAGCCGAGAGGAATAGGATTTGTCTATGCGTAGAGTTGTGAGCGCCCCAAACGCTATGAAAATTCCAGACTTTGTAGCAGCTGATGTTTATAGGTGCGTGTCCCCTCGATTTGAATTTATATTTAGGGTGCGCCCGACATCTGCCCCGCGATGGCACTCCAGAAGGTGCAGGAATGTCTTAGTATCCTTCAGTTTCACGTGATAACGGCGCTGGTCTAGGGGTTCAGCAGCTGTAAGTTCGAAGGGGCTTCTACAGGTCCTCCAGAAGCGTTAATCCGATCCTCTACTTCCCACTCACACGCAATTTTCCCACTGCGTAAGTTGTATGTCAGCTGAGCTCAAAACATCGGGCAAGGTCGATAGCGATTAACGACCAATTAGTAAAATGCTCTATTAAGCTGGGGCGCTTGTACACAAAGAAATGCCATAATTCCGCGAGGATGTGTACTCGTGTAACACTTAGGAATCGCACGACTGTGTGTTTTAAGCGAAGTTTAGTCGTGTCAAGGACCAGCCTAATCCCAGCTGCCATCATTAGTCATCGTTCGTCAATCGACTTAAGATGTTATTTAGCCGCTGGTCAGGCCTCATGCTGCATTTAACGCGCTGACGCTCTTTCCAGTCGATAGCCGGAACAAGACAACGAAAACAAGAAAACTCTTGTGGCCATGATTATACCCCCAAATGAGTAAGGACATTTCGTAAGTCTAGAACACGCAAAGCGAACATCTCGAATAGGCCAATATCCGTCCCTGGGACCCGTGAAGAATCAATGTAAGAGTACCTTTTCTCCGAACGAGGTGTGATAGTGTTAAGATACCGCTCAGACAGCTAGGTAGTCGCTCTGCCTGAGTCTCACAACGGTGGCATTACACCCCTAAGGGTCGCTGTAGTAGAGAACGTTGGAGGGCTAATACATTCGCTTAAGGGCTCGTTATCACTCACATTTTGCGAACATACAAACCCTAAATCTAGAACAGTAGTCTGTTACAGGGCCCAGAACTGAGCGACGTTATTTCTGAACCGAAAATGGTTACGGATTTTTCTCCGCTGACGAGAGAGCCCCGCCCCCCACTTTTGCCAGCTATGGAGTGATACTTTTGACTAAGGTGCTAGAACTTGGGAGCACACACACCAAGCGAATACACCTACCCGGCTTTTTCTGTGTCGGCAAGTACCAATTCATGTCTACTCTCCAATCTACGAAACTAGGTGGCCCCGTGAAATGGTTATCACTTAAAATGGCTCCAATTGTAAGACTCGGCACAACAACCTCGGTCGAAACCGCCTTCTGTTTAACTCGATCTAACATGAGCCCGCGACCGTGATTACCTAAACTGAGTACGTTTATATAACTAGTTCATCGGTTTGAGCCATTTAAACAGTTGACGCATGAATCGCACACAAGACGGACCGCGCAAAAGTCAGACGTGTACAGATGCCTTGACTTTTTCTCTCAAGACGGGTCAAGTGAGCAACGACGAGGCTTTTTTTACCGCGTCGCACTGTGGTCCCGATGGCAGGCGTAGCTGAGCAAGCAGGTGTTTGCTTATAGGTTGTCCGTGTATACATCCGCACACATGTTTAGCAGACAGTTATTGTGTGATTGTTCGGTAACGTAGGCCTATGCATTCGCGCCATTTCTGGAAGGAACTCAAACCCATTAGTACGAACAACTACTCCTACGGGTTGGGGGAAGTAACTAACGTTTCCACCAACCTATAGCTGTTTCGCAAAGTTTGGCCGTGTCCTTCCGAGGCTCCCAAGCAAAATCGACCCGTCTGATGGCTACCCCCCGTGGACTTCCGAGATCCTCCTTATCAGAATCATTGACTCGCTTGAGAACACTTACTCATAGCCAGCAGGGGATCCTGCCGATTGCGCGTGCTACTTCAAGTCACGACGTCACTTCGTGTTTGTATTGAAGTCAATTGTGCGGGTAGCACAGAACTCCGCTCTTCAGACGGCCCAAGTCCAAATCATACTCATTGTGCATTGACGCGATCAGCATCTGCCCAAGACCACTCTAGGTCAAAACATGCGCTTCCGCATGAAGAAAAGCCTGGTGAGTGTCCCTATGGTGCATCCATGAGTCCGTCCGGAACGTGCCTCCCCACCGGCATAGCAGTCCGGTGCGGCAACGCAGGGTTTCCCTCACTGCCGTCAGCCGGACACAGAAACCAGCATAGCAACGGTAATGCTATCGAAAATAGCAAAACCGCCGCATTGTCCAGAACATATGAACAGATTGACCTCGCCAATAGCCTATGCGTTACGTCACTAGAAAAGGAGGTATGTGGAATTCCTCGGTATACCGCATTTTGCTCTACCAGCATGCCACGCACAAGCCATCCTCTATGGTAGTGTGTACTTACGCACTCTTTTAACACACTTGGTTGACCGCCAGTTCGGAACGAGGCAGACCGGGAATTCTACACTGTAGTTGAGCTGGCTCCAGCTCGGAAGTGCCTGCAACGCCGCTATGGCAAAAATCCCGGTCTCTACTAAGTGTTCGGCTGGTTGTCACAACCATGCCACCCATTGACCGACCTCGGACTTAACTATGCGCATTGCCTACACCTAGCCCAGCCGCAGGTGCAATCCTAACCATTGTTAGGCTATATACTGATCGTGCTGCGGAACCACGATTGAGATTAGCGCTCCGAAATAAACGCGGGAGCTAAGATGCGGGTTCAGATCAGTAGTAAGACAGACCCGCCAAGAAAATGACGAGCGTGGGGATGATTATGAACCCTGGGTAGACCAGTTGCGCAAAGTTTCCAAATGAACGAACAAGGGATCAGTCTATCCGGGATCTCCAAGGGTATGCTTGGCGGTTTCTCCGGCCCTGACAGAGCTCACCTTTTACAAATATAGAATCGAGGCTTATGACTAAGCCCAATCTTCATCCTTTTTAGAAATTGGCCTCATAATTAATGTGTTCCGCTGAGCTGGATATAGAAATGATCCATAACACATGTCGGAAGAGGCGTATGGAGCGCATGCAGGCCACAGGCGTTCGCCAGTATAACAGCTTGTGGTCCCCGGTCTCTGCGCTGCCCTTGCGAACTTACACGGCGTGCAGATGTCTCAGCCATTGCGAGCGGATTCGTTTCTTGATTAGATCTTGGAGGACAGCAACAGATCTCGTCCAATGTCATCCCTACTCACGTTGACACTTTCCGTATGGAGACGATTTGGCCTCGAAGGATAACCGGAGTTGACTACAATTGCACATGAGTTAGTCCGCGTCGTAATACTCATGTGTGGACACACATATTACAGTTCACCACCGTTTGATAATATCTCGGTGGAGATTTACTGATCTTCTAACCTCCTATTCTGAGGTCGCGCTTCAGGCGACACAATATACCTATTTACTCGGGATCTCGTGACTCGAAATACGGGGGGACTGCTATTAACGTGAGGCTAGCCATCCATACCGATATGCTGCTGTTCTCGTAGTGACGGGCTACTGTGATGGGGTAAGCGGTTCGATGCACGTTCATGTATTCCATCGGTAGTCATTTCAAGTGAGGCCAACTGTCTGCAGTGCCATATTACTTGATGAGGGGTGGTGACCCCACACCCCCTCCGTGCACGCAACAAAGAACTTTACTTTAGGTGGTTCATAGGAGTCGCTAGGAACTTTTGGCACTCTACAATGGACGGTATTCTAAAGATCCGCGCAAATAAAGCTATGTCCTCCACTAGTCCCCTCGTTTACGACCGGGCATCGGAAAC
>NW_024705374.1:0-29339 GCF_018977255.1 Callorhinchus milii | reverse complement strand
TGTCCATTCCTGCGTCGCGGGTACGTCCGGTGTTCGATGCATGTATTGCTGCTAATGGGGGTAGTATGGGCATTGTGGGCCAGGTTGAAGCGCACATTTCCATTGGGAACGTATCAACTTTGGGGACGGTATTGATTTCCAGGTCCCTCGCTGTGCCTTGCCTACTGGGTACCGGGTGCATTGAGTTGCCGGCAGGACGTAAGGTTTTCTTTTTGCCGTCACCATGGGCCCGTTCCGTCCCGGACCTTCCGGTGCTGGCGCTGGCCGACGTCTCTGTTGATATTCCTCCGGGATCGCAAATGCTCGTTCCCCTGCGCTATCGTAAGCCCGTGCCTGGTGTTGACGGGGCGGCGGGGGTGCTGCTGTCGCCGTCCAACACCGCTACTGGCGGCCTAGTGCTGGTTGCAGCTCAGACAATTGTTCGGCCGGGTCAACCTCCGTTTTTACAAGTTCTGAACGGGGGTGCATAAAATGTCTTGGTGGCGGCCGGCACGGTTTTGGCCCATGCTACTACCGCGTTCACGGCCCATGTTGAGGCTGGTCGGCAAGGTCTGGCAGCGGGGGTTACAGCTTCATGATCGTCGGACGATCGATGGATCGCCGAGTTGTGTCAGGAGAACCCATCCCTGACTACACACCAGAAGTCCGCGCTCCGCACGCTGTTGTCCAAATATTCCGATGTGTTTAGCAAAAATAATTTCGACCTGGTGCGCACCTCGCTGCTTTCCCATCACATTGATACCGGGGTAGCTAACCCCATACGTATGAATCCGCACCGGTTAAGCCCCTCGGAGAGGGATCATGTTCACGGTGCGGTGGACGACATGCTGGCCGCTGACATCATCTCTCCGTCCAATAGCCCATGGGGTGCTCTGGTTGTTCTTGTGTTGATTTCCAGAGGCTGAATAAGGTATCCGTGGCGGACACGTACCCCTGCTGCGTATGGATGATTCCCTCGATGCCTTGTCTGGGGCGAGATTTTTTTCGACCCTCGATCTTTCTTCCGGGTTCTGGCAGCTCCCCCTTGACGAGTCGTCGAGGGAAAAGACGGCTTTCCGTAGGCCTCAAGGGCTCTTTCAGTTTAATTGTCTCCCCATGGGATTGAACGCCGCTCCCGCTACGTTCCAACGGTTGATGGAACTGGTGTTGACCGGGCTCCAGTGGGACACGTACCTGATATATTTGGACAACGTCATTGTGTTCAGCCGCACGTTCGAGGAACACCTTCAGCGATTGGAGGCCGTTTTTGCTAGGATGTGTTCCGCAAATTTGAAACTTAAGCCCAAAAAGTGCCACCTCTTGCAACATTCCGTGCGCTATTTGGGTCACATTGTCAGCCCGGACGGAGTGGCCATGGACCCGCACAAAATGGCATGCGTTCGGGATTGGCTGACTCCTACATCGGTCGGGGACATACGTCGATTTGTTGGCTTTGCATCCTATTACCGCCAATTTGTGCCAAATTTTGCTTCGATCGCTCGGCCGCTGCACCTCCTCACGGCGAAAAATCAGAGGTTCAAATAGGGCCCGGAGGAGGAGAAGGCGTTTCGCGGCCTACGCGATCGATTGGCGTCAGCACCGATGCTGGATTACCCTGATTTTTCTTTGCCCTTTATTTTGGATACGGACGCCAGTGATACGGGCATTGGTGCTGTCCTATCTCAGTGTAAGGGCGGCGTCGAACGTCTTGTAGAATATGGGAGCCGCGTTCTCTCTTCGGCGGAATCCTGCTATTGCGTCACCCGTCGAGAATTATTGGCTATCGTCCATTTTGTTCGCCAATATCGGCCTTACCTATACGGCAGTAAGTTCATTGTGCGCACGGACCATACGGCCTTGCAATACTCTTTGAAAGTCGACCAGCCCTCGGGCCAGCTGTCGCGATGGTTGGAAACTTTACAGGAGTTCTCGTTTGACATTCAGTACTGTAAGGGTTCTCGTCACGGTAATGCGGACGCGCTCTCTCGACTGCCGCATGGTACCGCCTGCGCATGTGCCTCGGGCACAAATCGGTGCACGCGGCCCCCTCAGCTACTTCGACCTGTCATGTCCGCGGTGGATAAGTCCACGGACTCGACCTGTCCTGAGCCGGCTGATTGGGTTTTAAACTTGCCGCGTTCCGTTTGCGTCCGCGAACAGTTGTTGAATGATTCGCTTGCAGCTTTGCGGGTCAGGCGAGCAAGTCTAAGGGGTGCCCGTCGTCGGATGGGGTGCCTGGGGCGGCTCTCCGGACAGATTGCTTGTGTGGAGGGATGATTTGCGGGCCGTTGGCGCCTGGATAGTCTTATTTGAAAAAGTTACTTGGGTGACCAAAATGACAAGCGAACCAAATCATTAAAGTACAGCAACAAAATATAAATCAAAAGAAAAAAACAACACTACCACATGAGCAATAAAAAATATTCTGAATTTAACTCGTAGTTAAATAAAAAATTATATATTAAATTCCCTGCAGTGCTAATCGGCTCGTACAGGTTACCTCCAGGTTGATCACAGCGGACGTGCGGGTCAACTCACGTAGATGCTGGCCTGCACGCACGCCTCAGCGCCCGTGCACTCGATGGAGATCTCAGGTGGCGCGCCGCCTAGGCACTCGGCGACGCGATGCGCCATGTCCTGCGGGCCGCCCAAGGAGGCCTCGGCCTCGCTGCCGCCCCCGACAGGAGGACGAAGTCGGCGCCCAGCTCCCGCGCCTTCGCCAGACGCTCGCTCGACAGGTCTGCAAAAATGAGAGTGGTTACCCACATACGTGCCAAAGAAGTTCAACATACGTACGCACGAGCCTCTCAACGCAGCGGATCGCAAACTGCGGTAAAGCCCTTTCGGGGAGGCCACAGGCTGCCGTGTGGATCGTTACATAATACCTGTGGTGGTGACGATGATAGTCGTAGTGATAATTGATGACTGTTTATGATGGTGATTGCTATGATGGTAAGGAGTGATGACAATGATAGTGATGAAGATGACAATTATGACAGTGGAAAGCATGATGATGGTCAAAGTGATGATGGTGGCTATTACGATTATGATGGAAGCTATGTACCTGTGATGACCACCTTTGCCGCCCCCATCGCTTTGGCCACGAGGAGGCACACGAGCCCAATGGGACCTGAGGGAGGTGGATCAAAGAGGTGACATCGCTCCCCACGTCTCCACAATGTTTCGAATAAATAATACTGATTCCACAGTACCCTCATTCAGACTGCGTGAGGTGAGTTCGTGCAAGTCAGGTGAGGTGTGATAAGGTTAGGTGCGTAACCAGATGAGGTGTGGTCAAGTAAGGTAAGAAACCAGGTGAGTAGTAACCAGATGAGACCAGGGGAAGTTATTGTCCAGATGAGGCATGGTCAGGAGATGAGCAACCAGTCACCAGGAGAGTAGTAAGCAGGTCAGGTGATACCAGGTGAAGTGCGGTCAGGTGGTAAGGGGTAGCCCACCTGCCCCGCAGATGAAGACATAGCTGCCCAGTGAGACGCCGGCGCGGCGGCACGCGTGGATACCCACGGAGAGCGGCTCAATGAGGGCCCCCTCCTCATAGCTCATGTTGTCGGGAAGCCTGCACCGGACCAGCACCGCCATCACCATGGTTACTGGTGAAAGCCCCCACACCTCTCCGCCAACCACCCTCCTCCGTATTCTAGTCCAGGCACAGGACTTCTCTCTCCTTCTGTCTCCGTCTCTCTGCGAGGTGCATTCATTCTCAAGCCTCTTCATGCAAGGTCACATTAGATGTTCTGCAGTGTCGCAGTGTGCTGTGATATAAGCTCAAAGAAACAGTGACACATAACAGTTCCAACCAGCACAATACAATCCCAAGTGTTCCCTTGTTCTAAGCAGCATGGGAAAATGCTCTGCTTTTCCAGTTTTGAGTCAGTGGTGGATATTCCTAATGACTCCAGCAGAAAATGTTTGTGGTGACCTAAGTGGAAGAGAAGTTGGCATCGCACATGGTAAGATGAACAATAGGCACATATGGATCCATATATTGATGACAATATATATTAACCCTCGCCACTGCGATGCAAATTGTGCAGGCTGCATTGAATTATTCAAGGTTCATTCAAATTATTCATTGAAATTATGAACTGATGTAGAATGTAGTCCCAACGCATTGAACAAAACCGTACAAACAAGACGGTCAAAACGACACCAGAAAAAAAGTCTGTATATTTCAAATCGAACCACTGGCCATAATTATAACAATCATTGGAGCACTGGGAAGGCGGCGGGGGGGCGTGGGGTGAACGACTCCGAGTCTACTGAACACTGGCGGCGCTCACTTGTAGCAGAAGCTGGCACTGTGTGTGTAGTAGCGACACAGGCTGCCGTGGTCGGGAGGCGTCGCGCAGAAGAAGATGCTGGGGGAGAGGTTGTAGCGACCGTTTTTGCAGAATTCATCGTTCTCGCGCGGCACGCCGGGCTCAATGGCCACCCGGTCCCCTGGGCACAAGTGCGACAAAGGCAACGATCCCCTGTATAGCCTTAACAGACTTTTTGGGGCAAGTGCTATGAGCGAGCACCTATGAAGGCCAGCACGGCACACGAGGGGGTGGGTGGCCAGTACCACACCCGTCCGCCTTTGTCTCCCGAGTGACGATGTTTACACATCGCACCAGGTACTCAATTGAAACCGAGTCAACTTAGGAGAGGCCCAGGACCAGTTCAAATAATCCTCACTGATGTTTGCCATGAAGGGGAATCGAACTCGGGTTGCCGGGTTCGTAGCATGCTAACAACTACACTACCGCTCCCATGAAGGGGTGGGTGGCCAGTACCACGCACAGCCGTTTTTGCCTCCCGAGTGTTGATGTTTACATACCACACCAAGTACCCATTTAAAGCTCCGTTGACTTCGGGGAAGCTCAAGACTAGTGCAGATATTCAACACTGATGTTGGCCATAAGCGGTAATCAAACTTAGGTGGCCAGGTTTGTAGTGCCGTACGCTAACGACCGCAATCCTGCTCTCCATGGACAGACGCACACGTGCACATAGACATGCGCACACGGATGGACACGTGGACAAATGACGTTCAGAGCAGGCGATGGATGATGCAGGGTCAAGTCACACAGCAACTCCGAGCCTAACTATGATTCCCCGACAATGATTCATTACAATTGTGTGGCAACCTTGTTGTGAATGCATCTTGTGTCACGTGTGCTGGGCCTATTGTGAGCATTTCGTAAAAAATGTATCTGGACCGTTGGCGTGTTTTGCGTGTATTGCGTGTATTTTTGCGTGTTGTGCATTCGAGCTCCATAAATGTCACGAGCTGTGAGCACATTGTGTGCAGCGAGTGCGTCGCCCGTTTTTTTCACCCACGCCACAAGTCTTGTGTGCATCTTGAGCACGTCTTGAGCATTTAATTTACTCTCTGCATGACTCCTGCATGTTATGTATATTGTAAACATGACGAATGCATGTTGAACTTCTTTTGTACTGTATGTGGCCAACCATGCTTATGCAAGGTGCATGGAAGGACAACAACTAATGCACAAAAAGTAGTTCAAAGATTTAAAAGGTCATAGCTCCAGTGGCTTCCTAATATCGGAAGCATTCAAGACGGCCGCAGAATCGGATCTGAAAACGTGCGATGCAGTGACCGTCTTCATTCAATGGTTAGCCAAAAGCCGCTGCAGGAATAATATAATCATAACGTAAGCGTATCCATATATTGGGCGTGCGTCGTGTGTTTTGCTCAAGGTGTGCAACGAATCTCGTGCTTGTCACGTCGTCACCCATTTGCAAGTTGCGCGGGCCAGGCAAACATGCCCATCATGTATCGCGTTCACGTAACACGCTCCGCGAACGTTCTATCACAAGGAGTCTTGCGCGCGTCGCGATCATGCCGATAGTGCGCTGTGCGCGGCGAGGGCGCGTCCGTGCCGCAGACCAGGAACGAGGTGGGTGACGCTGGCCCCCACGGCGCACACGGTGCCAGCCGCCTCGTGGCCCAGCACCATTGGCTCTCGAAGTACGAAGTCTCCAATGCGGCCGTGCTGCCAGTAGTGCACGTCCGAACCGCAGATGCCCACCGAGTGCATCTTGAGCAGCACCTCTGTTGGGGGGTCACATGGCACAGAGGTGCATGCATACCCACACATTTACTATCACCACCACCACAAAGACAAAAATCCCCCTGTAGCCTTAACTAACTGTAGGAGCAAGTGCTGTTAGCGAGCAGCTATGAAGGCCGGCACGGCACACATGGGGTGGGTGGCCAGCACGTCTCCCTAGTGGCGATGTTTACACATTTCACCAAGTAATAATTTGAGACTGAGTCGACCTAGGGGAGGCCCAAAACCAGTTAAGATAATTGTCACTGCTGTTAGCTATGAAAACTTGTGTCACCACGTTCGTAGCACAGCGTGTTAACCGCTACACCACCAATCACCACACGCACCACCACCACCACACTCACACCTTCACCACCACTATCACCGCAACACCCCTCCCTCTTTTCAACACTATCACTGCCACTGCACTCACACCGTCACGAAAAGACAAAGATCCACGTTATAGCCTTAACAGACCCAGGACCGCTTTAGATAATTGTCACTGGTATCGACCATTAGTGGGCATCGAACCCGAGTCGCCAGGTTTGTAACGCAGTGCACTAATCGCTTCTCCATTGCACCCCACACCGCCACTACCTTCATCACCACTGCACTCACACCGTCACCACCAGCGTGCTCACACTTTAATCACTGCCACCAATCACACCATCACCACCGCCTCTACCACTACCCTCGAGGGTTTGTGACGTGCACTAGGGAAGGGTGGATGCAGTGGTTGCAGGATCCGTGTGTGTAGGCCTATTCGAGCGTGGGGGCGGTAGCTTAGTGGTTAGCGCGATGTGCTACAAACCCGGCGAGCCAAGTTCGATTCCCGCTCATGGCCAACACTAGTGATGATCATATGAACTGGTGCTTGGCCTCCCTAGGTCGACTCAGCTTCAAATTAGTACCTAGTCCGGTGTGTAAACATCGCCACTAGGCAGACTAAGATGGCCGGGCATGGTGCTGGCCACCCACCCCTCGTGTGCCATGCAGGCTATACGGGGGAGTTTTGTATTTGCCTACTTGAGGCCAAGGTGAATACCCCGACTAAAGCTTCCAAGCTAGCATGGCCATTCTGAGAAATACGGGTCAGTGTCAATCGCTCTGTGAGATCTCCACATGGATTATTTGTTGCATGACGGAACGTTGAAGAGAACTGGGAATAAACATGGGGAATATACCAACTATACTGAAACAAAAAAAACCCATTGTGAATTGGTATATGTTGTTTGTGTTATATTATTCATGTTATAAGATGTATCCCCCTCCCCTTGTATTTGAAAACAAAAGTTGGTGATGTGTCTTATAATCCAGTTAGGTGTACATGTGTAGAGGGGAGAAATTCACGGTGCGTACAGTTAAGCGGTGCAACTGAGGTCGAACAGATGTGCGTGTTGCAACATGAGGTTTGCACAGACAAACAGCCCGTTATTAAGGGGAGAAGCGAGTGCAACCGAGGTCAAACAGGTGCTACGCTGTGACCGGAGGTTGACGCCTAGGAAATGGGAGATGACGGGTGATAAGAGATGAATGGGGCAACTGGCGCCAGCCTGGTGGCAGCTTAAGTTGAAGCACGTGAGGGATCGGGATGAGCAGGGTGATATAAGCGCGAGTGTGTATGAGAGTTTGGAGTTGTTTCCGGAAACCAAGAGTGAAGACATCTCACCGCTGCAGCTCCAGCCGTCAACGGGATCTCAACCCTCACGCCGTCGCCGGCCGGGAGTTGGCTGAACCCCCCGCCCGGGACAGATGGGTGAGCGGGTCTGAGGGAGCTTAGGTGAGGGCAACGGTGGAGATGCGAAGTTGCTGTGTGCAGAGTCTCTGAATGCGAAGACGCTGTGTGCGGAGTCGCTGAGAACAGAGCTGCTGAGTGCAGGATAAGTGAGGTGCAGAATAGATAGGAGCGGGGAGAAGTTGATATGTGACCGTCCAGATAGTTATAGGTGTGCCTAGAACTGGTGCAAGAATAGGTGAATAAAGTGTAAGCAGATGACTTGTTACAACGTGTCAGTGCGAGTAATTTTGAAGACCACTACACATGTGTGAGACCAGATTTGTATAACTTGACACTGAGCACGCATTTGCAGTGCATCTTACAATCAATGGTTCACATTGCACCATTCCTGTGCTTTATTTAATTTATTTTCCTTTCATCCTTTTTGTTGACCAAGGTCATTTCTTCCAAGTGAGACTATTCTCCTGATCTCTCGAGAGTTCTCACACGGTTAGACAATATAAACGTTCAGCCACTAGAGGCGCTACCATTCAGATGTATGCCTTTGACAACTCAAGGAATCACCGAGATGGTGGGGAAAGGATGATTTCCTAGATACCTCTCTACTTTTTCCACTGCTGGACGGATGGGTGGTTTCATGGTTGCGATTCGGCTCTTACCGTTGGGGCCCGGCACAGGCATTTCCCGGTTCACCTGCGTACGCAGAGTCAAGGAAGAGAGAGTGTACCCACAGCAGTGAAGAACGCAGCCTGATTGTAAAATGCTCACAAGCCTGTGGCTATGCTCTAACCACTATTCAATTCTGTACCCGATGAGAAACCCCCATCATAAATAGAAAACAACAGTGCAGGCAGGAAAAAAAACTGTATTAAATCATGCATGCCGACTCTTGTACTGATTAGTCCTGTTAAGGATGAAACCAGTCGACAGTTGTCTCTGTCTCAATGCTTGCCTATTAGTTGGGTCACATTTTCTCGAATTGATTTCATGGTGATCTAAGACAAGAGAACCAGAATTCCGTTCTTCAGTAACTGTTGATGATTTTTTCACCACGCGTAAAAGACTGGGTGCTGTATGAAGCTTAAATCGCTGTAATAAGTCATTAATCTCGCCCACTCGGTTGACTGGAACAATCCATCAACGCAAACATAATGATTACTCCTGGTCTGTGCCAACTCAAACTCGGCTACATTTACCCCGGTTCTGTCTATTGAGTACTTTGTTGAGCAATGGTGATCATTATATCACTATGTAACACAAATTTTGTTCCTGGGTACGAAGTGTTGTTGTTTTTTTTTATTGCTTATGCCTAAAAAGTATAGAAAGTGGCTATTATTCCCCACAAACTTTGCTTTTGGAAATAACACTACCAGGAACAATTTGTTTTGTTACACAGTGGTTATTCACCTCCTTAGCACTCTTATTCCTCTTCTACCATTGTTACGGTTTCTCATGAAAGTCACTCCTTGATTCCTCCACCCCCCATGTTGAGGACACAGTCTCCACCGGGCTGACACGGTGGCTGACACAGGTCATGGAGTTCAACCCCAACCCGAACGCCTGCTGCTGTATATTTGGAGTTTGCATGTCTCTCTCCCCATGGTTGCGTGGATTTTTCTCTGGGTCCTCTGGTTTTTCCCTCCACATTTAGAATCAACATCACGCGTTTGGAGTATTTGGCTGCTCGAAATTTCCATGTGATAAGCCACTTCGTTGAGCTATTACTTTGGCCTTACCTGGTAACAAATATGAAGTTTAGTTTAGACTGATTGGACTTATCCATGCCATGTTCAACCACCAGATCCATCATTCATTATTTTTCCTCTTCATATTCCCATATGGCTTTTACTCATTCCCCATTCATTCAATTCATTCATCATTATTTACTGCCATCAATTTAACTTTCACCGAATTCGCGCATCACAGATTTTCCCCCATTGCTTCCTCTCGTCTCTTTCATTCACCTCATCTCGACCATTATATTCACATGTACCATTGTTAATTCCTTGGTTAAAGTGCTATATAAATTCCTTTAAGATAAGATTCACTCACCCACTCAACCATTCACTCACTCACTCACTCACCCACTAATCACACTGCAGGTCACAAACACGTTCCTCTCTCTGCTTCTTCCCTCACACTGCTCCACTCTGGAATTCCCTCCCATCGTTTATTTCTTCCAAGCTTTGCTCACAGAGACGTGTCAACGCTTGCATATTATTACTCGTGCTATTTGTTGTTGGCCGCTTGACATTTTTGGCCCATGCTCCGAAACTGACAACAAATACTGCCAACCTGCATACTCAGTACATAATACTCAGTAGGGCGGCCCGAGAGACAGTCGCGGAAGACACGAGGAGAAACAAGAGACTGTGAGCGGGAGAAACTGAGACGATGCGAGTGAAACACAGATACGTGTAGACAAGACGGATATATGGGAGAGAGAGTGAGACGCAGAGAGACGGGAGACATGGAGAGATAAATTAGATTACTCTATATGAAGAGGGGCACGGAGACAGATACGAGTAAGAGAGGCATAGACAAAAAAGATATATACAGTATACAGTACAGAGATAGAGAAATACACGGTGACCAAGACAGACAAGCAATGGGAGCGACTCGCACGAAGAGAATCAGTCCAGTTGACATTTACGTCAACTGTTGGGGTATCCCTGTGCACGCGTCTCTCGTAGGACAAGAATGCACTGAGAGTGGCAGTACTTACAGTCGACAGCCGCATCGTTTACTTCAGCTGATCGCATGAACGTGCAACGCGACAATACACAGAGCTCAAAAACACAACTCACCCCGCACGGCCCAGCCTACGCAGCCGTGGTTCAGCATCAACCAAACTTACACCACCGCTGCCCATCAACGTCAAACCCCCCGGGACCTCCCTCCCCGGGCCGGCCTGGCTCACTCTACCGATGCAGGCGGCGCGAAACCGGCAGGGCGAGCAGCCTCAGCAAGCCGGCGGGGGATCTGAGAGAGTCTCCCCGTGCTCGAGTTTCTTACCAACCCTCGCTACGGCCGGTTACTCACCAGCCGGAGGTCTTTGGCCGCGTACACGACGACCGAGGTGTTGTTGAGAGCAGCCATCTCGTGGCTGGTTGGCAATGGAGATGGTGTTGTTGGCAAGGGGAGCGTGAGTGTCCGTGGTGTTGATGCTGCTGCTATCCTGCAGGGGACACGAGTTTGGGAAATGCAGTTTTGTGGGTTCCCTATAGGGAGCGCTTGAAAGATCCTCCCTTCCTCTTTCCCCATCCCCCGTGGCAAAGGTCGTTTTGTCAACAAGCCCCTTAGTTTTAACTTGTGTCAGCGTTTATGAGTTTTTCATTAAACCGTGTTTACTTACACCGGGCCAGCCTCCCATTACACAACATCCGACTGGACATCTGTGAAAAAGAGCTTCAATATACATAAGTTCACTGGATGATGCATTCACCAATTACCAGAGGTGTGGACTCGAGTCATGTGACTTGGACTCGAGTCAGACTCGAGTCATGAATTTGATGACTTCAGACTCGACTTGGACTTGCATAACAATGACTTGTCCCACCTCTGCCAATTACAACTGGGATGTTCCACGTTTGAAGCTCGATTTTCGTTCGACATTTGCAATATCATCCAAAAGACATAAATGATACACGGCGCCACAAAAAAATCAGACCCCCCCCCCTCAAATATGACGTCACAAAGCTGTGCCCCCCACCCCCAAAAAGAAAACATGCTTCGAATCGCTTTAAACTACTGTATTGTCATTGTCGTGCGTATTTAATGTGGCGCTGCACTCTGATGTTGTAGGAGAAAACATTTATTAAAAAGTATATTTAATTAAGTAGAATGTGTTGTTTATATTTATTTAAAGTTGCGCATTTTGATGTGACGTCAATTCTTTCACGATACAATTACTTTTACTGTAAATCACATTTTTATAAATAAAAAAATGTGGGGGCCGACGCCCGCCTCCCCGCTCCGCTGAGCGGGCGGGGCGCGACGTCCTCCCCCTTCACTCCTCCCCATTCCGCCTCGTCGGCCGCCTCTCGCCGGGCCCCCGCCAATCGAGTGATCGCCCCCCCCCCGCGCCAACGCCCTCTCAGAGGGACAGAGCTTATTGGCTGGCTCACCACCACCCGGGGTTATCTCGCACACGTCCACGTACACCACCACAAAAGCAAACGCGGTGGCGTGCACGCGCGCGCCTCTGCAGGCGCGTATTTCCCACGCACGCGCGAAATCACGCGCGCCGCTACAGGCGTTCGTTTTACACAAAGGCTAGCGCTAATGAAAACGGCGGTATGAATATGCGCGCAAACCTCTGGGTGGTTAAGCCCTATTCTGCTTGCACACAAAGGCTAGCGCTAAAAAATGAAACGGAAGTATGAATATGCGTGCACACCTCCAGTGGGTTAAGCCCTAAACCGCTTGCACACAAAGGCTAGCGCTAAAGGACTGCGCGAAGTTGCGCACGCGCCTCGCCGTTAATGCTATTGCTGCTGCGTAAACAAGAGCGAGCGTTGGCGAGCGAGTTTAACACACCCCGCCCCCGCCTTAATACTCGCGCAGCACGGCTGCTCGGACGCGGGCGCGTCAGCGGCCGTCTATGTTTTAATACGCGCGCGCGCCTCGCAAACACTCAAATTACCAACACCACGCTGACGTTTCACCCACACACACAAATCACACTGCACCGATACTCTATTCTAAAGTTTATTAACGGCGCGTTTAAAGAAAAACCCTGTACGGCCCGGAGCAAATATTGTACGAGCAGCGCCTAACCTATTACTACCCAATCCCTTATGTGTACCCCCACTCTATTACTCACCTCACAGACGCACTCACGGTGTCGCACGGACGCGGTGGGAGTCGGATAGACGGCGATCAGAGAGGGCTCTGCCTAGGGTCAACTCGTAGCGGCACTTGTTAGCGTCTCACGGATGTTGCGAGCAGCTGGGAGTCGGTCTAGATGGCTGAATGGCTGTAGGAGAAGTTCCTTTATCCTTCGGTATAGTCACGTAGGTAAATAAAATAATAAATAAAATAAAAGATAAATATAAATAAAATGTTATTAATCTTTTATTTTATTTATCATTTATTATTTGTTATTTTATTTACCTACATGACTTTACCGAAAGAACCAAGAGTATGGATCCTTGCAGTCACGAAAATTTCAAATCTAGAAAGTTCCTTTATAATTTTTCGCTCCCCCCTTTTTTGCCCTGGGATTCCGAAAATTCAGGGTTATGTGACATCATCCTGCACAGCCAATCGGGCGCCTACCTTTCGATTTTCAAACGTTTCACGGCCGTTACCTAGGGCATTACGTCACGCTACCCCCCCCCCCCCCGCCCCTGACTCAGCCGGTAAACCCTGAGCGGCCGCATGGTCAGTGCGGACCACGAAATCCCTGCCATAAAGGTAGGGCCTGTAATACTGCACAAAGCAGACCATTGCCACCAGCTCCTGCCAAGTAACACAATACCGCTGCTCAGCCGGCGACAGGATGCAACTAGCATAGGCAATGACCATCTCGACTGCATTCTTCACCTGAGACAGGACAGCCCCTATACCCAGGTCACTAGCGTCTATGTCTAGGATGAAGGGCAGGGAGAAGTGAGGATAAGCCAAAGGGGGCACGTTGGAGAGGCGGTCGCCTACTGTGACGAAAGCGACCTCCTCTTCCTCTCCCCTTTTGAACTTCTGGTTCTTAGCGGTCAATCCATGTGTAATATGAGGATATATCCGGTCACTGATGTATCACAACTCGTCATGGTGATTGGCTCTGCCGGTCCTGGTTTACAGCCAATGGGGGAAGCCTGGGGGCATGGCCCTGACGTGATGGAAAGGTGACAGCTATAAGGATTGGTTCTGCTGGCTTTGGCCACAGCCAATGGGGAGATGAGTCAGGGGCGTGGTCCCGGGAGATGACGAGGGAGCCTGGAAGATTCCATGCAGGCTAACGAGGATTGGCGGAAACGTACCACGTGACCCGGGTATTAAATAGGGGTGGAGACGAACGACACGTGGTCAGAATGGGAACGAACAGAGGAGGGAGGCCACGCGGGAGCGGGGCTCCGAGTTGCCACGTGGCAGTGCGTCTCTCTCTCTATATCTGTCCCTTCACGCTGCCTATCAGTAGCGTGAGTAACTGTAAGATAAGTGGAATAAAAGACGAATTCCAAAAGTCGCCTCAACGAGCTTTATTACATTGGTGTCAGAAGTATCTTCTGAGACCGTTTGGACGATCCTTCAAGATGTCCAAGTACCTCAGGAAGAACAACCCACCGGACCCTCCGTCGGAGGAAGAAGTTGAGGCGGACGAGGATGAACTGCTGGGAGCTGGGGCTCCTTTGCCTCCGGCTGCTGCTCTCCTCGGCGCCGCTCATCGCCGACAGGCTGCAGAAGCGACGGCCTCGATGGCGGACGAGGGATGGCGGCTAATGGCGGAGCAGATCGAGTCGCTCCGCGCGATTTTGCTGAATCTGGTGACGGCGGTCGCATCTCAGCGGCCCTGGTCGGCCACGTGGGTTTCAGCCGAGTGCCGATGACCAGGAATTTCAGCGGGAATCGACATCCGCCATTGCTCCTGCCGCGCGGGGAGAGGCCTCCATCTTGGGCGGGGCGGCTGCGATGGAGCCGCCGGACGCCATCTTGGGAGGGGCTGCTGCAAGCGGCCGGACGCCATTTGGCGGGCTGTCGCCACGTGGCCGCCGGACGCCATTTTGATGGAGCCGCGAAGAACGCGGGAAGCGGGAATGGAGACGCTCGAGGCGTCGGACATTCACCGCGGACATCGCCTTCCTCGAATCAAGGAATTTATCGCTGGGGGCACTTGGAGTGCCTTCACGTGGTGCTTGGAGTCGGCCTTTAGATCCGTTCGATGGACGGAGGCGGAGGCACTGGAGGCGCTGCCCACGCTGCTGGATGATGTCTCCCTGGCGGTCTTCCGATCCATCCCGGCGACCAAGAAGAAGACGCTCGTGATGCTTTCACAGAAATGGCGGAGTTTTACGACCCGCCGACGGCGGCTACCAGAAAATATATGTCACGTCGTCGAGGACCAGAGGAATCGCCCTTGGCCTACGGGGGGCACTGTTAGCTTTGGCCATGGCCGCCTACCCCGACTCATCGGCTGATCTCCTGGATCCTCTCATCCTTTCCCGAATGCTGGAGCTATCCCAGGAACTGAACATCTCGTTGCCGGTATGCGGCCACGAACCGCTCACGTCGCGATGGGTGGCGCGCTGCTTGGACGCTAAGTTCAATCTGAAGCGATGGGATCAGATGGCGGCATGGACGGGGAATCCCCAAATAGACGGTCCACCGTTGAGGTGGTCTCCACGGCGGGTCGTCCACTGCTCCGATGACTCCGGCGACGACGAGGTGATGGCTGCTGTTCCTCGCTGGGTCCCGAGACGCCGGCTGCGCGACCAGCGTGATGATACGGGTCAACCACGTGCAGGGCCGGGACGAGCGACCGCCGGGCGACGACGGCCACGTGCTTCAAGTGTGGCCGACGGGGCCATTTCGCCCGGGATTGCCGCTGCCGACCTCTGCCTTCTCAGCTCCCGTCGGGTCGGCTTCCATCTCCTCCACCGGACGCGGATCCACGACACCCTCGGGCGAGTCGGCACAAATCGGACACCCGGCAGGTCTTGTCACATCACCCATCCACTCGCACACATGTTTGCGCTCCGGACGGAAATTGTTGTACACCTGTGTCGATGCCACACTCTACGACACAATGGAAAAAATTGGCCCGTAGGGTGGTAGCTGCCGCGTCGGGCTCATCGACGGTACGAGGTACCATCGATGGATCGATGTCCGTATTTTGGTGGACACAGGCGCGTCTGCCACCATCATTTCCGATGTCATTTTTCATCTCCTGTCTATTCCCACGTCACGGATCCGACCGGTTAATGACGCGTGTGTTGCTGCTAATGGGGGTAGCATGGGTATTTTCGGGCAAGTTGATGTGCGCATTGCTATCGGAATATTACCGCGGAGGGACCAGTGTTGATTTCTCGCTCACTGGCCGTCCCATGCCTATTAGGCACCGATTTCTTGCGCCGCATGCCAGTTAAGATACTTGTCGACCAAGGTTGCTTAGAAATGCCAGGGGGCCGTAGGATGTCGTTCCTGCCTTCCCTGCTGGGCCGTTCGCCCCCGGGTAACGCAGTTAACGCGATTGTTGCTGCCACGGTAGAGGTGCCGTCGGGCTCGCAAATGCTTATTCCGCTGCGTTACCGAAAGCCTTTGGATGCTGCGGACGGTGCGACGGGTGTGCTGTTATCCCCGTCGAATTCGGTGGCTAAATCTTTTTCCCTGGTAGCGGCTCAAACTATCGTTCGGCCGGGTCAGGCCCCGTTCATACAAGTGTTGAATGGGGGCCCGAACCGGGTCGTCGTTCCGGCTGGATCGGTATTGGCTCACGCCACTACCGATTTCACCAGCTTTGAGGGTAAACCACCCACTAAAATAGCCGCTGATGGACCTCGATGCGATCGTTCACAGGATCGATGGATCGCGGATTTGTGCGGGGAAAATACGTCTTTGTCGACCACGCAAAGGAGCGCTTTGCATTCATTGTTGTTAGAGTACGCTGACGTTTTCAGTAAAAACGATTTGGATCTCGGCCATACCTCGCTCTTGTCGCACCATATTGACACCGGTGCGGGGGACCGATTTGTATGCACCCGCATCGCATGAGCCCTGCTGAAAGGGAACACGTGCGCGGCGCGGTGGACGATATGTTGGCGGCTGATATTATTTCGCCGTCCAACAGTCCTTGGGGCGCGCCGGTGGTGCTGGTTAAGAAAAAAGATGGTGGAACGAGGTTTTGTGTAGATTTCCGCCGATTGAATAAGATATCCGTGGCAGACGCATACCCCTTGCCACGGATGGACGACTCATTGGACGCTTTGTCAGGGGCAAATTTTTTCTCCACCCTCGACCTGTCGTCTGGGTTTTGGCAGCTTCCCCTCGATGACGCGTCAAAACCAAAAACGGCGTTCCGCACGCCACAAGGCCTCTTTGAGTTTAACCGTTTACCTATGGGCTTGAATGCGGCACCGGCGACGTTCCAACGCCTGATGGAACTGGTGCTGGGGGGCTGCAGTGGGAAACATGCCTCATATATTTGGACGATATCATCGTATTCAGCCGCACGTTCGAGGAACACCTCCAACGCCTGGAGACTGTCTTTCAGAGGATGCGCTCGGCTGACCTAAAATTTAAACCAAAGAAATGCCACCTTTTGCAACGGTCCGTCCGATACTTGGGTCACATCGTCAGTTCGGACGGTGTGTCCACGGACCCTCAGAAAACGGAGTGTGTCCGAGAGTGGCCCACGCCCACTTCAGTGGGCGACGTACGGCGGTTTATTGGGTTCGCATCCTACTATCGCCGTTTTGTTAAGAACTTCGCGACACTGGCTAAGCCACTGCATGTTCTGACGGGGAAAAATCAGAGATTTAAATGGGGCCCGGAAGAGGAACGCTCTTTTCAATCTCTTCGGGATCACCTCGCCACGGCGCCTACGCTCGACTACCCAGACTTTTCCCAGCCGTTCATCCTTGACACGGATGCTAGCGATATCGGCATAGGAGCCGTTTTGTCGCAACGGAAAGACGGAGTCGAGCGAGTGGTGGCATACGGCAGCAGGGTTCTGTCCCCTGCCGAAACGCGATATTGCGTGACGCGACGGGAACTGTTAGCATCGTACATTTTGTTCGCCAGTACCGGCCGTACCTGTATGGAAGGAAATTCCTCGTGCGCACTGACCACGCGGCCTTGCAATATTCGTTGAAATTGGACCAACCATCGGGCAATTGGCTCGGTGGTTGGAATCGTTACAGGAATTTTCCTTCGATATCACGTACCGCAAGGGTACTCGCCATGCCAACGCGGACGCTCTCTCCAGGTTGCCACCCACTCCTCCCTGCGCCTGTCTGACGGGTACGCACCGCTGTGCAGCGCTGCCTACCTCGCCCTGTCCGGTTATGGGGGCAATGTCGAACGATGAAGGCCAGGATGTACCCGTTGGCGCCGACGATACACTGCGTTTGCCGCACTCGGTGTGGCTACGCGAGCAGGAGGCCGATGCCTCTCTGGCTCCGCTGCGGAAACTGATCGGGAAACCGAGAGCTCATTTGGCGGGATGGAAATGGCAGATGTTCCGGGGCCAGGCGGGACTATTGATGTGTACTGATGGATTGTCTGACCGTTCACGCCTGGTCGTGCCGACATCCCTTCGCCACGACCTGCTCCGCGCTCTGCACGCTGACAAATTGATGCACCTCGGCGTGCAGAAAACGTTGGCCGCGATGCAGCAGGATTTCTTTTGGCCCGGCATGACGGCAGATGTCACTGACTTTGTCCGGTCATGCCATGATTGTGCGAAGAGGAAACCGCCTCGGCAACATTATGTTCCGCCACTACGTTCGATTGAGGTATCCCGTATCAATGAACTAGTTGCTCTGGACATCCTGGGCCCGTTCCCTCCATCGGCTAGGGGAAACAAATACCTTTTGGTCGGGGTCGAATATTTTTCTCGATGGCCTATGGCCTGGCCTCTGCCTGACCAAACGGCCGCGTCCATCACCGAGGCTTTCTTGAATGGTTATGTCATGGATAAAGGAGCACCCGAAGGGCTGCTCACGGATCAGGGACGTAACTTCTCCTCCAAATTGCTCAAGGATGTATGCACTGCGCTGGGCACAAAGAAAATCCGCACTTCCCCTTACCATCCGCAAACGGATGGCATGGTGGAACGGTTTAACCGCACCCTTTCGGCCATGCTTTGTCACACGGTAAGTGAAAAACAAACCGATTGGGACTTGCACATACCGGGCGTCCTGGCGGCATACCGCATGGTTCCGCACGCGTCCACAGGATATTCGCCATTTTTCCTGATGTATGGCCGTGAGAATGTACCCCCGATTGATGTGCAACTGGGTACGGCGGGTAAACAACCGTCCCCTTCCTTGCCTGATCACGTACGGGACTCGCTTAAACGGGTTACAGAGGCGCGAGAGGCCGCCAGATGTGCGACGGCCCGTACGCAGGCAAGGAACGAGAGGTATGCGCGTCGATCGCGAACTGACATGCCCTGGTCGGTGGGCGATCTGGCATGGCTCCATTGCCCTCAGGTGCCAGTGGGAACGTCCCCTAAACTGCACAGGCCTTGGCGGGGGCCTGTGAGGCTGGTGGACATTCGGAACCCCCAGAGTGTTCGCATCCAGTACGGCCAACGTCGTTGGTATGTCCATTCGTCGCGACTCAAACCCTACGTTGACCCGCGTGCTGGCCCCTCATCTCCACTTGTTGACCTGCCGGGGTCTGGCGTGCCGAATGTGCCACTTGCCTCGCCCGTTGATCCCCAGCGGGGCTGTGTTGTACCCCCCGCAGATGAACAGGTTTTGAGGGACAACGAGACCCCGGACGTCCCTCCTCCAACGGGACCTATCCCAGATACGACCGAAACCGAACATTCTTCTTCTTCTTCTCCACGGCAACCACCTCCTGCAGATCGGGCGGCGAGGCGACCATGCGCGAAAAACGAAGAGGGTCCTGCGTCGCGTACGCGGTCGAAATCTCTTCCGTTTCGTTAGTAATGATTGCCTTGCGGTCTGTTACCCTGTTGTTACTGCGCTACAGGGGCGCCCTAATGTATGTCTGTTGTTAATGTTTTGAATTCCTCGGCGCGTAGACGCCTACTCCCCCCTTACCTTGTTAATGCGTCTCAGACGCCCTAATATTATCTAAATTGGATTCGGCTTGTCACCCTTTTCCCAGCCGAGACGGCTGACTTTTTACACCGGGGGGGGGGGGGGGTGATGTAATATGAGGATATATCCGGCTCACTGACGTATCACAACTCGTCATGGTGATTGGCTCTGCCGGTCCTGGTTTACAGCCAATGGGGGGAAGCCTGGGGCATGGCCCTGACGTGATGGAAAGGTGACAGCTATAGGATTGGTTCTGCTGGCTTTGGCCACAGCCAATGGGGAGATGAGTCAGGGGCGTGGTCCCGGGAGCTGACGAGGGAGCCTGGAAGATTCCATGCAGGCTAACGAGGATTGGCGGAAACGTACCACGTGACCCGGGTATTAAATAGGGGTGGAGACGAACGACACGTGGTCAGAACGGGAACGAACAGAGGGGGGGCCACGCGGGAGCGGGGCTCCGAGTTGCCACGTGGCAGTGCGTCTCTCTCTCTATATCTGTCCCTTCACGCTGCCTATCAGCAGCGTGAAGTAACTGTAAGATAAGTTGAATAAAAGACGAATTCCAGAAGTCGCCTCAACGAGCTTTATTACACATGCAAGGGCTTTGCAATGGTCGCAAAACGTGGAATGAACCGTCAGTAATAGGATGCAAACCCGACAAAACTGCGCTCTTCACCCACAGACTTTGGGGTTGGCCAATCCCGCACACACACCATTTTGTCAGGGTCCATAGCTGTTACGGAACTGCTCACAATGTGCCCCAAGTACCGTACCGAGGTTTGAAATAGATTACATTTAGCGGTTAAATTTCGATTTAAAGCTTTCGTGACTGCAGGGATTCATCTTCTTGGTTCTTTCGGTAAAGTCACGTAGAAGGGAAGTAATAAAATAATAAAAATAAAACATAATAAAACAATTCTCACGACGTTTCGGCCACAACGCAAGCAGCCGTCCTCAGGTGAAAACCAGGTCCGTCGAGGCGACATAGTCTGAATGAATGTGCTGTTTCATTCAGACTCTGTCGCCTCGACGGACCTGGTTTCACCTGAGGACGGCTGCTTGCGTTGTGGCCGAAACGTCGTGAGAATTGTTTTATTATGTTTTATTTTTATTATTTTATTACTTCCCTTCTACGTGACTTTACCGAAAGAACCAAGAAGATACATTTAGCGGGTTTCAATTTCAAATAACCAGAACGTACCCTGGATGACACCGTACGCAACCGTTGCAAATGCTCCTCGAACGTACGACCGAACACGATCACATCATCCAAATAAATGAGGCACGAGTCCCATTGCAATCCTGCTAGAACCAACTCCATGAGCCTCTGGAACGTGGCAAGCACCGAATGTAACCCCATCGGGAGACAATTGAACTGATACAGTCCACGAGGCGTAAGAAATTCAGTTTTTGGTTTAGACCGCTCATCCAAGGGTCATTTCCAAAATCCCGACAGCAAGACTAATGTTAAAAAAAACTAGCACCCGACAGCACGTCCAACGAATCATCCATGCATGTGTAATGTGAGGGTATATCCGGGTGGTTGATTGATCACACCTCGTTATGATGATTGGCTCTACCGGTCCTGGCCCATAGCCAATGGGGAGAGGTCTAGGGGCGTGGCTCTGATGTAATGGGAAGGTGACATCTGGGAGGAGATGATTGGATCTGCTGGCTTTAGCCACAGCCAATGGGGGGACGAGTCAGGGGCGTGGTCCTGGGATCGTATGATGGAATCTGGAAGATTCCATGGAGGTTAACTAGGACTGGTGGAAAGGTACCACGTGACCCGGGTATTAAAAGGGGTGGAGACGGGCAACACGTGGTCAGATCTGGAACGAACGAAGGGTGAGGCCACGCAGGAGCGGGGGTCCAGGCTTGCCACGTGGCAGCAAGAGTCTCTCTCTCCCTCACGCTGTCTGTTAACAGCGTGAAAAAGTAAGACAGGAATGGAATTTATATGAAGAGAGTTGTGAACTGAAGACAAGTAAAGACCCTGATTCCAGAAGTCGCTTCCACGACCTTTATTACACATGTGTAGTGACATTGAATGAGTCACTGTAGCGTGTGCCGGGAGATTGGTAGACAATTAAATTAGGGGTAGCAGCCTATTCTACCAGGAAGAGCCGGTGGAGGGGGCTGCCAATCGGGGGAAGCGAACGGGCGACTCCGCCGTCACTGCCAACCAAGGTCCCACCAAAATTAACCTGCCGCTGACGGCTCGTCCAGGGGCGCCTTCCCTCGCACAGTGGCGGTTCGCCGCCACTTGCAAGCTCGCGGGGTGGTCCGATGCGGAGGCGCTACGTATTCTTCCCACCGCGCTGGACAACGCAGCCTTGGCGGCATTTTTTTTCCATTCCCAAGGTGAACAGAACGATACTGCGTCAAGCGTACGCCGAGTTGGTGGCAATTTTTGACTTGCCATCCAACGCGCGGAGGAAATTCGTGATGCGGAGTCGGGGGGAGACAGAAATACCCCTCGCCTTCCGCAGCACACTACTGTCGCTGGCCCAGGATGCGTACCAAGGATGGAGCGTGCAGGACTGGATTATCTGGTGCTAGAGAATCTGTTGGTGCTGGCTCAGGAAATTAACGTTTTTTTTCCGGCCACAGAGGAAGACGGCCTGTCCTCAATTCAGGTAGCCCGATGCATCCAGGCCCACTGTAACTTGCGGCAACGTGCCGGGTGGCGGTCGGGGCTGGATTTCCGGGAGAAGAGGGCAACCAGGAGCATCAAGAGTCTCCTTGGCTCTGTGCATCGGGTGGTTATAACCAGCGGGAGAGTGTCGGAGCAGGACGATGACGGGACGAGCGGGGGGGGGGGGCGACCTTGCCTCCGCCATGGCGGGGCCCCATTACCTGCTTTAGGTGTGGCCTTCCGGGCCGCATCTCCAGGGGCTGCCGTGCTGATTTGGGCCACTTTTTCCCGGCTTCGCCGTCCTCTGCCCTGCCGGCCTCCATCCTCTGGGTCGAAAAGCAGGTCGCGATACATCACACACTCCGCCGACACAGCCACCTCATGCATCCCCATTGCAGTTGGTGTCGGGTGCACACGCCATCGCCTCTAATAGTTTCAGTTTCATTTATTTGGTATAACCCTGTGAGCCATGCGGCTCTTGACTCGGGTGCAACCGCAACAAAACAAAAACATGAACAAGAAACATCATAAAGTGAATACACGCAACAGAAAAATCCATGAAAAAACAGCAAAGTCTTTCAGAAAAAACACCGTATTTCAACGCTGTGTGCAAAAATCCCAGTGGGATGCAAGTCAAACAATAACAACCATAAGACAATGTACATCAAAGTTATCAGGCTAACTCTGTACTACAAAAACAAACATGGCTAAACCAAAACGTTTTCAAAATCACCAAAATAAAGCTATAACAACAATGTAACAGTGACCATAGGAACTGATTCAAATTTAACAATAAACGAGATATTATCGGTTCTTTCGGTAAAGTCACGTAGAAGGGAAATAATAAAATAATAAAAAATAAAACAATTAAATCCTCACGACGTTTCGATTGCAACATAAGCAATCATCATCAGGTGTGAAAACCACAGCAGGAAAATTGAAAAAAGTGGCATTTTTTTCTTAACGTTAGCACCACGGACAGCCGTGACAGACCACTGTTATAATTCAGTGGGCTCACATGACATTGACTTCTCCAAGACAGGTTCTTTGCAAGCCATCTGGCTACCATGAGAGATTCGTTAATGAGGCTATCCACATATACATATACAAACATAGAGACAATTTCAACCGAGAAGATGGATTCTGGCTTAGCAATCATTGGAAGGATTTGATAAACCATTTCGGGCCTTAATTGATTGTGTTCACGCTTACGGTGACTTTCAGACAGCATTCCATTCTCTTTCTCTCCTCCCCCCTCCTCCGTTCTGAGCATAGATCGACTCGTCCGTCAGTTGCTGTCCGTGGTGCTAACGTTAAGAAAAGAAAACGCGACTTTTTTCAAATTTTCTTGCTGTGGGTTTCACACCTGATGATGATTGCTTGTGTTGCAATCGAAACGTCGTGAGAATTAAGTTGTTTTATTTTTATATTTTTATTATTTCCCTTCTACGTGACTTTACCGAAAGAACCAAGAATATGAATACCCGGCAGTCACGAAAGCTTTAAATCGAAAAATAAACGATATACATAACATGTACGACCAATCTTTGCGGCCATAGCTGGCTGCATGAGTCACTCCATAACAGCAGGAGTATCAGTAGCAGAATAAAAACAATTCAATACACCTTTAAAGATCAGCACACTATAATCAAAACTCAAGATCATACTTTGCGGCGGTCATCCGGAACGATACATTTGATTTCAGGCCATTCTGAATAGCAGTGGCAGTTAGGGGTGTACAACTCCTCTAAAGCAGTTTTAGTGAGATCTCACAGGTAGTGATCCAAGTTGCAGTTTATTGACGATAGCATTCCAGACCCTGGGGCATCGATAGAAAAGGCCCTTCCTCCAGTATTTGTACGGCAATAAGGTATGTGAAGCTGGTAAATGAGCGAAGATCTTAGGTCACATTTGTTCTTCGAAACAGTGAGGAGATCCAGCAGGTAGCCTGCTAATTTTTTTGTAAGTACATCGTGAATAAATAAGATCTGATGCACAAGCCGTCGATCATTAAGAGAAGTTAGGTTTGACCCAATGTAGAGATCGCAGTGGTGGGTCCTATATCGGCAGTTAAATGCTATTTTTAAGGCCGATTAATAAATTGAGTCAAGCTTCATAGTGATACGGGGTACGAAGATAGTGCTTCGGTGAGTGATGGTTGACCGCGGGGGTTCAGACAATGGACCACATTGGCACACCGTGTCATGGCAGTGGGAGCAGGATCACCCGCGGTATGTGGATTTGTGCAGGGTGTTGAAGTGCGGGTGCTCATAGATACGGGGCATCCGCCACCATCGTTTCCGAGTCCAGGAGGCAACAGCAGCCCTCAGACATGCTGACATTGTGGGTCATGTTCAGCAAGGGAGAGGAGGCCTTGGGCTAACTAGCCGTGCTGCTTGGAGTAAGGCCACTGCACCAGAGCGGCGGAAGATGGTAGTGCAGGAAGTACGCCATCAGGAGGAGGTTGCAAGGTGGGCCAAGGCAGTCTCTCTTGCCAAACAAGGACAGTGGACTCGATGGGACAGTGTGGAGAAGAGGAAGATCAGCTGGAAGGATCTGTGGGCCATGGAAGCGAGGCGGTTGAGCTTTTCCATCAGAGCAACATATGACATCCTTCCAACACCAGTTAATCTTCACCAATGGTATGGTGAAGATCCGGACTGTGCCCTCTGTTCCATGCCAGCCAACCTCAGGCACATTCTCACAGGGTGTAAAACAAGCCTCACCCAAGGACGCTACACTTGGCGTCACAACCAAGTCCTTAAAAACCTTGCGTCCGCCCTGGAGGACAAGCGAGCTGCCACCAACTCCCTACCACCCCCAGCAGCATCACACCCCTTACGGACGACCTTTGTCCGCGAAGGGGCTAAACCACCGAAGAGCGGCTCTACACCAATAGAGCGAGACCAGCTGCGCTTGGCCCGCGACTGGAAAATGCTAGCTGACATTGGCCGGCAACTTGTGTTTCCTCCGGAGATCGCAACCACCACCCTAAGACCTGACATGGTGCTCTGGTCCCGTTCGCTCAAGAAGGTCTTCATCATTGAGCTCACAGTACCCTGGGAGGACTCAGTAGATGAGGCTTATGAGTGAAAACATCTGCGCTATGCCGATCTAGCTGCCGAAGCACGGCATCATGGCTGGAACACAGAAGTCCGACCAGTGGAGGTGGGCTGCAGAGGTTTTGTGGCAACATCTACAACCAGACTGCTTAGAGACCTGGGAATTAAGGGCCAGAGCCAGCGTTCGGCAATCAAAGCTGTATCGGAGGCGGCAGAAGGCAGCAGTCAGTGGCTCTGGATGAAGAGGAAAGACCCCAGCTGGGCCCCAAAGTGAGAGGGCCAGGAGGTATGTAGTCAACAATGCTTGACTCAGGGAGGAGGACGCCCCTGCCATGCATAGTCCCATGGGATGTTGGCTACCAACAACAAGGCAACTCCAATGACTAATTGGGAATGGGACGCAAGCGTAGGATTGATCACCCTGTCGCTGGCCGCCTTTGGGGAGGGTGTATAGTATGAAAGGCCGAAACACTCTAGGAACCAAAGGGTCACTACTGACGATGCGCTCCCCAAATTTCACCAGGCTCACTGTTCATGAACTCTTGGAAGTGCTTGCACAAAGGATAGTAACATCTCATCCTGTGTTCTTTGGAATTAGGACTCTGCCGTCGATGGTGGGTTGCCTCAGTCCTGCCCGTTGCGCTTAACCGAAATGGGAACTATTTTTCAAAGCCCCAAAAAATAGTCGACAATTTTAACCTTAATTTTTCAGTCACCCCTGCTCATGCAATTTCTTACACCCCTGTCCAAACATTAAAATAATTTAGTTTCCAGCCTATCCACGAAAGTAATGTTCTGAAACAACTGTCCTACCTCAAAGGGTCCTCCTCTACCGGAGCGGATAGTATTCCCGTCTTTGCTCTGCTAACTGTTGGTCACCTAATATACAAACCTATAGCCCATATTTTCAACCTGTCCATAAAAAAAAGCATCAGTACCTCTAGAATGGAAACGTCCACTTCACAAATGGGGCCCTAAAGATGATCCAAATAACTACCGATCTATCTCAATTTTGTCCCCGTTGATGATTTTTTTTTTATTATTGAATACCAAATTAGCAGTTTCCTCTTTGGTTCTTTCGGTAAAGTCACGTATAAAGAGAAAATAATAAATTAAATACTAGCATACGACGTTTCGATTGCAACACAAGCAATCATCATCAGGTATAAATGAAATAGAAACACAAATCTAGTATACTTAGAAATGTAATGTAATACAACAGAGAGTCGGATAACATAACAGTCAACACCCTACCTGGTTGATTACGTTCTTCCTGAGAATGCTAAATTTGAGAGAGAGATAAAACACAGAACCAGAGACATATAGACAGACATATAAGCAGACAGATATCACAGAGATACATAGAGAGAGACAAACATAGGCACACAGAGAAACCACGCCTCTGTGTCGAGGCCTTAAATAGAGAGAGGGGGCGGGGCGGAGAGAGAGGGAGGGGTTAGAGAAATTAGCATGTCAATGAGTGGCACGGTGGTCACGGTGCAAAAGCTTGAAAAATTAGGAGACAGGGAGAGACACACTGAATTAAATAACCTAGCAAAATTTCGAAATGTAATGTAATGCAACACAGAGAGTCGGTCAACACACAATTAACGCATAGCCTGGTTGATTACGTTTTTCAAAGATTGCTAAGTTAGAAGTTAAGTGTGAAATTTTTAAAGAGAGACCAGACACAAACACGAAGAGCAGACAAAAATCAGAGAGGGAGAGGAACAGCAGCCAAGACACACAGAGAGAGCAGAACATAAGAACGACAAAACGAGTGGAGACAGAGAAAGTACACTAAATCAAATAAACCTAGCAAAATTTCGAAATATAATGCAATACAACACAGAGAGTCGGCTAACATGTGTTGTATTGCATTATATTTCTAAGTTTACTAGGTTTGTTTTCTCTTTCATTTGTACCTGATGAGGATTGCTTGTGTTGCAATGGAAACGTCGTATGCTATTATTTAATTTATTATTTTCTCTTTCTACGTGACTTTACCGAAAGAACCAATGAGTAATTCCTGCAGTCACGAAAGCTACGAATCAAGTTTAAAAACAGTTTTACGTATTAATTTTGATCATTGGTGTCAATGATGCTATTTATTATGCTGCTGTCTGTGATCTTGCAAACTGATGTTGCTGCTTGCTTGATATGTGGATGCACATACGGGGATCACTCCTCTCCAGAGTAAAACCAAAAAAGTTATCCCACGACTTTTTTCTATTTGGCGGTATGATTGGTTTTGTTGTTGTTGCCCGCAATGAAACGGCTGTACGCCGTATGGACCTGAACATTCAATTTCCCTGCGCACGAATACGGAGTGAACCGTGATGGGTTGACAGCTACGGGATGGCTGAGACATCCTCTCAGTTGGTATTTGTTTTGTGGCGTTGTATGATGTCACGTTCCGCGCTCGTCTTGCTTCAAATTACAAATGACGTCACGGGATACATGACATCATCGGTGAACGATTGACGTCACGCTACGCGGGAGTTCGTGGGGGAGAAGGGCGGGAAATTCGCAACCACGGAGGGGAGAGGGAGGAGGAGAAGGCGATGAGGGGGAGCCCTGAGGAGACGGCGGTGAGAACGACTCCCTCGCCTCTGTCAGCACGATAAATCCACAGCCTCACGACTCCTCTCTGTCTGCCTCTCTCTCTGCGTGTGAGTCTGTGTCAGGGTTCGGGATCTGTATCCATACTGGAGGAATCCGATGAGCCGTGAAGCTCTTCGTCACACCTCCAGTGATTCGTTCATCCACTGCGGTGATGTCCGCCTGCCCAGGACCCTGCTCCAACCCGCAGTGGCCGAGTCTCTACTCGCCGCAGGCAGGGATATCAACATCGCTAGCAGCTTGGGTTGGCATCGTCCCCCTCCTCCAGAGGGGAAATAACTTCACGACTTTGGCTGCTGCGGGAACGCGGCGCTCCAAACCTCCTCCCCAGAGACGCGGACGGCTGCTGAGCAGGAGACGAACTCTGCGCTCCGTGGCCCCGCGGTCGCAGTCAAATTTCGCCTTTAACGCAATCGGTGGGAGTGTCTGGACAGAGCTGTCAACCCGTAGCAGTACCCGACCTTAACACAGGCCAATTGGGACCTACAAAATCCCATCAAATGGGAGAAACACAAACAAATAGGCACATTTCTGTTGCCCGTATTGAAACGGCTGTACGCACCGCGTGGACTTGGAAACTAAATTTCCCTGCACGAGAATACGGGGAAACCGTGTGGGTTGACAGCGCTAGTGGTGGGTGGCCTGTCTGTATCTACTGTTGCTACCACACCGTAGTGTTATTATAACTAGTATAACTCTTACTGTTACTCACCGTAGTAGTATAACTAGTATAACTACTACTGTTACTACCACATCGTAGTGTTATTATAACTAGTATAACTCTACTGTTACTACCACTCCGTAGTAGTATAACTACTACTGTTACTACCACACTGTAGTGTTATAACTAGTATAACTCTTACTGTTACTACCACACCGTAGTGTTATTATAACTAGTATAACTCTTACTGTTACTACCACTCCGTAGTATAACTAGTATACTACTGTTACTACCACACTATAGTGTTATATAACTAGTATAACTCTTACTGTTACTACCACTCCGTAATAGTAAAACTAGTATACTACTGTTACTACCACACCGTAGTAGTTATAACTAGTATAACTACTACTGTTACTACCACACTGTAGTGTTATTATAACTAGTATAACTACTACTGTTACTACCACACTAGTAGTATATAACTAGTACAACTACTATTGTTACTACCACACCGTAGTGTTATTATAACTAGTATAACTTACTGTTACTACCACACCATAGTAGTATTATAACTAGTATAACTACTACTGTTACTACCACACTAGTGTTATTATAACTAGTATAACTACTACTGTTACTACCACACTGTAGTGTTATAACTAGTATAACTACTACTGTTACTACCACACCGTAGTGTTATAACTAGTATAACTACTGTTACTACCACACTAGTGTTATTATAACTAGTATATAACTACTTACTGTCTTTACTACACACGGTAGTTATCATTCACGTACATATTATGTATACCACAACGTAGTATTATACT
>NW_024705373.1:0-50648 GCF_018977255.1 Callorhinchus milii | reverse complement strand
CGAAGATACCCGCAGGGCCCGTATGGAGGACAAAAGGAGAAGGAGGAAGAACCATGATCCCTCAGCACCCATCCCAGATGAGACCTATACTTGCAGCTGTTGTGGCAGGACCTGCTTGTCCCGCATAGGCCTCTTCAGCCACCAGCGTGCCTGCAGAAGACGTGGATGTCCTTCCTAGATCTTCGTTCGCGAAGCCAAGCCATGATGCGGGCGTAAATGGCCTCGCGGATGTGACGTCACGGGGGGAGGAGTTAGGTCACGTGGGAGAGAGGGATCAAGTCTTAAGGGGGAGAAACCGGAAGAGCAGGGGAGAGTTGGAGAGAAATAGAGAGTGAGGCCACGCAGGGCGGAGGTTGGAGGGTGGCGAGATCGCCACACACCCAGGATAAGTCTCGGCACCGTCGGCCAGCGTTGACCGAGCACGGAGGAACGGGGAGCCGGTTGAGGCTGCAGTGAGGGCAGCCGGAGGCCTGCACGAGGAGATCAGCAGCGGAGCTGCATCAGAGTGGAGTGAGAGGCTACGGGAGCGACGGCAGCATCGGGCTGCCAAGCGGGGGAGTCTCGGAGAGAGAGCCGTGTGGGGCAAGTGTAAAGAACCCGAATAAAGGACAACGAAGACAGACACAGTGGTCGAGTCCTTTATTACAGTGT
Organism: Callorhinchus milii; assembly: GCF_018977255.1. Classification (NCBI taxonomy): domain Eukaryota; kingdom Metazoa; phylum Chordata; class Chondrichthyes; order Chimaeriformes; family Callorhinchidae; genus Callorhinchus; species Callorhinchus milii. Next base: position 49,997 of record NW_024705373.1, on the reverse strand, counting down.
TATCACTGTATTATGAACTCAATAATTAGAGTTTGATTATCGCCGACAACAAACGTGATTGATAAGTGAAAACTTCACTTCTTGTGGTCTCGGCTATGTTGATTGATCCTCAATTAATTACTTGGTGAAGTGAGAGAAGCATTAATACTGAGCAGATGAAGGTGGCCATGCATGGTTCTGGACACACCACCACCTTTTTACCATGCCAATGTGTGACAGTGTAAAGTTTGTATTTGCAGTTAAGTATATTAACTCTTTTGAACACGTAGGTTAAATCAAAACAATAGTTTATTTTAGTTTTCCTTTGGGGCTTTTTATAATAATGGAAACGGGAAGTTAACACAGCACATATGCAGCTGAAGTTAGATCTGTTCATCCCAGCATTCAAGGAAATCTGAGCCTGGCTTCATACCTCTAAGTAAGCGATTGAACATTAATCTATGCATTTCTGCATAATACAAATAGTATTTTTTCAACACCCTTTGCTATGTTAGCTGCATTTTTCTTTAATAAATATTCCTTTTGTAGCCAGACAACTGAAATTGTGTGCTTGGGAGTGGGTTAACATTCGTTTTTTAAATTAAAGGGCTTCCAGGCATATTTCTGACCATTTGTCCTTTCATCGTGTGTCATAACAGCCATGTGATTAATTTGGGAATCTTTTTCACTATATCATGAATATATGAATAAGTATGACGTGTAAGTATGTGTGACTGTATATATGCATTCCTCTGTGCCTCGATACTGACGTAGATGGTGTGGATATTCTTTTTTTCTGTCTGCAGCTGACGCTTCCTCCGCAGAATAGATCTGATGGAGCAAAGGCACTCGGCGCAACTCGGTACAAAAAGGCAACAACGCGACCAGTGTGCATACAGCACGGATCGTCCTGAACATTTGACACAGCACCAGATAACTCACACAGGAGATAAACCTTCAAGTGCACTGTGTGTGACAAGGCATTTCCATGGTCATCAGATCTTCATAGACACCAGAGAACACACGGGAGAGAAACCTTCAGGTGCACTTTGTGCGGGAAGGCGTTTGCTGAGTCAACACATCTTAAACTACACCAGAGAACACACACGGGAGAGAAACCTTTCAAGTGCACTGTCTGTGAGAAGGCATTTGCATGGTTATCATGTCTTAATTGCCACAAGAGAACACACACGGGAGAGAAACCCTTCAGGTGCACTTTGTGCACTTGTGCGGGAAGGCGTTTTCTGAGTCATCACATCTTAAACTACACAGAGAACACACATGGGAGAGAAACCCTTCAGGTGCACTGTGTGCGGGAAGGCGTTTGCAGGTTTATCAAATCTTAAAACACACCAGAGGAGATACAATCATCAGAACATCCCAAGGAGTGGAGTCTGAAATCGGCTTGTGAAAGTCAAAGTGCTGCAAAGAGCCCATCCTCATGAACAGAAGTGAATCCCAGCTTGGACACTTTTAAAGGTATCAAGGTGAAATGTGAAGAGGTGATGAAGAGCGAAGAAATGAAGATGAAATGTGAAGAAGTGATGGTGAAGAGCGAAGAAGTGACGGTAAACTGTGAAGATGAAGATTCAACTCCGAAATTGGACCTTCACATCGATGGAGGCAACGTGAAGCAGGAGGAGATTTCTGACTGTGAGGCAGAGGGGAGGCAACTCCCAGCAGTTTGTGGAAGTGGAGGTGTGGGTGGACTTCTTAGACAATACAAAGTCAAATGGAGACCCGGTAGATGTGTAAGCTTGAGACAATGATAGATTCACCTTGTCACAGGCCTTTAATGAAAGAACATGAAGTCGAACACTCAATTCCTGGGTTCAACCTGCAGAGTAAGAGCGACCAGTATTTGTGGACCTGTGGGTTGGGTAGATGATTAACCACGAGCAAGAGCCAATAAGCTCCCAAGTGTTGTATATATTAAGTCTTGAAAAATAATTAAAATTAAATGAAAACTGAAAATGCGTAATGTTTTGAAATTATGCTAATTATGTATTTATGCTATATCTCGGGGTATTACCAATCGTGATAATAATATGAAGGTGTAATTGTATGAAGTTATGCAAGTGTATGTAATTATGCGAATTAGGCTCTGCTTCGTTGTCTCAGGCTGTTTTACCAATCGGTATAATATATTCATTGACTTAAAGCTTTCGTGATCTAGGAATTCATATTCTTTGGATTTTTGGTGAAGTACGTAGATAGGCTTTTGTTATTTTCTTTGAACTATCACGTGACTTTACCGAAAGACCTAAATAATAATACAGTGATTCTCACTTGAACTTTTACTGATTATGTTTTAGTGTGTTCATGTCAGGTCTCAAAATTCAGATCTCACCGCAGGAACAGTTCTTATAATTATGATTATTACGCATGAACTTAGGAAGGGACACCAGACTCTTTGCGTTAAGCAACTTAATATCTTAAAACAAAACACTGTAATGCGAACTCTTATGCTAGGAATTGTCATTCCAGTACTCCTGGAAATGTCCTTTTCATTGATCCGTACAATTAACCCTCAATGGTTACGTTTATTAACTGGATAATAGAACAATCTGCTAATTCATCTTCTTGGTCCTTTCGGTAAAGTCACGTACTGAAAGAACCAAGAAGATGAATCTCTGCAGTTACGAAAGCTTTAAATCGAAATTTAATCGGCTAATTCCTCAGAGTAAAGAGACCATACACGCCAATAGATAAAAGTCCTTAAGAATCTGTTACAATATTAATACGAACAGTAGTAAAGAAACATGTGCCAAGGCCAAAGTAGTTTTCAATGAATTAATTGGTAAGATTATGCAATTGATCGAAATGCCTGGAACAATAGTTTGTGTCAGTGTGCTGTTTGCCTAAGAGATGCTTATCAATTGGCTAATGGGCTTGAATTGATCCGCGGGCAAGATTCCGTGATCAAATAAATAAATCTCAACCCAATAGTATTCCTGTGAGTGTGTAGATTCATAACATCGTAGCGTCATTTAATGTATTGCTAAAATACTTCTATATGACATATTCAAGCAGCTCAATGGACCGGACAATGGTTTTCCACGATCAGCTAATAGTTAACGCACCACCTTAGGATGGCCCTTTTCGAAACAAAGATCACTTTTGGAGCAATCTTATTAGTCCCGATATGTGTGTTGTGTGTGTGGGTGATTGTCTTTGTGCTCAACTCTTTGAGTCAAGCCGGCGCAGAGGTGGGGCTTTCCTTGTACCGATAATACCTCGGTTTGCTTGCCTCCTGAGCGATGAGTCGTGTGTGGTGTTGGGCGTGTCATACACACGGCGCTCTCTCTCTTGGTGGCAGCTCCAGGCTTCTCCACTGCTGGATGATTGTTGAGTCGGCACGATCATTGCCTTTGGCGGTGCCCGATATCGCTCGCAGTTGCTGGTCGCCAGCGCTGACACTTAGGGGTAAACTTATGAAGGCCGTAAACGAAAAGTTAATGCATTTGGGTGTGCCTAAAACATTGGCGATGTTGAAAAAGGACTTTTACTGGCCCGGGGTGTAGAGTGATGTCCCTCCTGATTAGAGGTTGTGTCGATTGTGCGCGTCGGAAATCTCTGCCACGCGACAGCAGATTCCGTCACAGTCCATTGTTGTGTCACGGCTGAATTAATTTGTGGCCCTGGACATGTTGGGTCCCTTCCCGGTCTCCCAGAGATGCACAAGTACCTCCTCGTGGGGTCGAATATTTAACTCGTTGGCTATGGCCTGGCCCTTGGTTGACCATCAACTGCGTCTATAGCCGACGCCTTGTGGATAAGGGGGCCCTGGAGCAACTGCTCACGAATCAGGGTATGATTTTCCTCAAATTGCTCCAGGATGTGTGTGAGTTTTTGGGCACGTGGAAAATTCGCACCTCACCGTATCATCCGCAGAGTGACGGGATGGTTGAGCGGTTGCATAGAACCCTCACCGCTATGCCAGCAAGTGACTGGCGGACAGTCGGATTGGGATCTGCACTTCCCGGGGTCCTTGTGGCATACAGACTTGCTCCCATGCCTTGACGGGTTTCTCACCGTGTTATTTGATGTATGAGAGGGAACCCGATCCCCTGTGCAAGTTCAGTGGGACTGAGCCCCCTGCAGAAAGGTTCGGCAGTGGCCTGACCCCATATTGAAAATACTGGAGCAGCTGCGGTTGGGCCGTGAAGCGCTAGGGTCAACTCAGCCGCAGACAGGACTGGAACGAGCGGCTGAAGGGTCATGAAGTGCCTGGAATACCGTGGCAAGTGGGGAACAAGGCTTGGCAACATTGCCTCCAGGTGCCTGGGCATGTCCCCAAAACTGTACCGCCCCTGTCATGGGCCGGTCGAGGTCATTGAGGTTCGGCAGTCACAGTGTGTGTGTATCTGTTTGGGCGGCGGCGCTGGTTTGTGCATCCTTCGTGGTTAAACACATTCTGTCCGGTCCGGTCGATTCATCCCCACATCCCTGCCGGCCGGTGTTGATGTGTTGGTACGCCAACCGCCAAGCCTAAAGTAACAGGCCGTGAGGAGGAATGTTCTGTACCGCCTGCAGGCCGGAGGATCTAAGGACCACGGACGGAGCCTTGCGGACTCCCTCATCGGACACTCATCACACTCAAGCAGACCCGTCTCTACCGCGGGGACGGGCCTGCTGCACATACCCATTCGCGACGCGTTGTTTTTTGTTAATTCCCATTCCCTGTTCTTGTTATTTTTCATGGTCACTGCTTATGATGTCTTGTAGTTAGGGTCTGTCACTGGTCACTATAGAGTTGTGTTTATGAGTTGTCATGTTGCGTGCGCACAAGGGATGTATATTACAGCCAGGACGGCTGCGTTTATATTCGTGGGGGGGGGGGGGATGTAGTGTGGGAAAATACGTGGTGCGTACTGCTGCCCAAGGGAAAACTGAGGCAGGCAGGTGCGCGTGTTCAACGTAAGGTTGCATTTGCAAACCGCCACCTCTTTAACGGAGATTCGGTTGCAGACTGGGTCGGTCGGGGTTATACGCTGGCACGGAGGTGTTGCTTGGAGACGTGCGATAAGGAGTGATTGATGGCCTGACAGGTGCCAGCCTGTCGGTCCCTAAAGAGACACAAGGGAGTAGCTGGATAATTGGGAGGAGATATAAGGGGGTGTGTGAGGACGGAGCGGGATTCGGGTTCTGGGACCAAGGTGAAGACATCTCGCCGCTGCCGCTCATGCTAGGGACTGCCTCAACCCTCACGAAACTACTGCACAAATCTACACCTCAACCTAAAAGTTTATATATCCCGCCACACACAGCCTACATGTCATGTAATACATTTTGGTACGCGGAAAATTGAATGCGGATGAGGATTAAAATGTTGGAAACTTTCTCGCGCTGATCAAACTCGTTGCTCAGTGTGACCCATTGTTAGCAAAACACGTATAGCACGCAGGAGAAAATCCGGGATCAGTTTCTTATTTGTCACCGGAAATCCAGAATGAATTTATCCACATACTTGCGTCGACTGTAAAGAACCAATTGTTGAGTGATATCAGGAAAAACAAGTACTACGGTATCTTACTTGACTCAACTCCTGATCTAGGACATCGGGAACAGCTTTCTCAGGTCGTAAGATTTGTGGATGTGGATTTTCAAACTAAAAAAGTACTATCAAAGAATCATTTTAGGTTATACTGTATCGAGATACATGCAAAAGATGCAGCAAGCCTAGAAAGAGTCATCGTCGAGAGACTGAAATCTGACAACATACCTCTAGCCGACTGTCGGGCACAATGTTATGACAATGCTGCTGTGATGACTGGGAATATGTCCGGCCTTCAACAACGAACATGTGACAAATCACAGAGCATTGTTTGTCAACTGTGACAACCACAGCTTAAACTTAGCAGGAGTACACTCAGCTAAACAGGATCCACTTGTCGTCACATTTTTTGGAACAGTTGAAAGTATATATGTTTTTCTCTCGTTCAACAATTCGTTGGGAAGAGTTAAAAAAGCTGTGCCATCACAGTAAAGCGGGAATCTGAAACACGCTGGAGTGCACGATCAGAAGCTGGTAAAGCTATCTATGAAGGACTGGATGAACTAGTAGGGCTGCTAGACAAATTATCGGAGGACGTAACTATGACGCCTGAAACCAGAAGTGATGCAGAACAGTTACAGGTGTAACTCACTACACAAGCATGCGTATTAATTTTAACTTCATAGTTTTATTACATTTCTGGAATGTCATTCTTGGAAAAATTGATCGTGTTCAGAAGCGCTTACAGGATCCTACTATGAATTTCAAGGAAGCAGCAACTGATCTAAATCTTTGGAGCATGAATTTGTCAAGCTTCGTGATGATGCACAGCCTGGGGGATCGATGTGGACAGAAGAATTAGGCGACGTCGGAAGATGCCAGGAGAGCTGGCAAGAGATGCAGGACTTTCAGCAGAAGAAGAAATTGTGCGCGTTATGAAGTGTATTTTATCGACTTCAACAGGAGATGTCAACACGGTTTTTACGACTAAAAGACCTGAACACAAAATTTGGATTTCTGCTGGACGTCAAAACTCTTCTATCCGACACGAATGTCGATGCAATTCGTCGAAATTGCAAAGATTTTGGAAATTTCTATGACACCGACATCAATGGCCACGAACTTTTCACAGAAATTGGAGATTGCAAAATGCTGCTCAGTAACCGGAATGAAGTTCTACCAGAAACTCCTTTGGATCTTCTTGGTTTTATTGTGTTTTATGGAGACGACATATTTCCGAATTTGCGAATTTCACTGCAAATTTTATTAACAATAGCAGTTTCAATTGCAAGCTGTGAGCGGTCGTTCAGCAAATTTAAACTTATTTTGTCGTATTTGCGTGCTTCAATGGGACAAGATCGTCTCAGTGATCTTGCTCTTCTTAGCGTTGAAAGAGAAACATTGGAAAAAACTGATTTTGATTACGTGATTGACCAGTTTGCGACAGTGAAATCAAGAAAAATGTATCTTTTGTAGACTGTCAACCAGTCTACGACAGTGACTGAGTGAGCCATGTAATATAATTTCTATAAATTTGCTTCTTTAAATACAATATTTCATTACAATTGAAATTGTTATTCCTTATTCGATGTAATAAGAAAATGTGATTAAACGGGGGGGGGGGGGGGGGGGGGGGGGGCGCCAATTTTATAATTCGTCCCCGGGCGCAAAATATCCTAGCTACGCCTCTGGTGCAAGCTGCGTGAGCTGCTGTCTGTGTGCGGAGCTGTGAGTGTGGAGCTGCTGAGAGGAAGAGCTGCTGCAGGCAGGTCAGCGAGGTGTAAGTAGATAGGGGAAGTTGGTTTACAAAGTGACCTATAGACAGATAGGAGTGCCTATAACTGGTATGAGAAAGAGTAATATAGTGTAAGCAGGTGACTTGGAACAACTTGTTCGACTGAGTGATTCTACACGACACTACATTAATTTGGGGAAAAGGCACATAAGCATTCATCGCACTGTTATATTCATATTTGCATTTATGTGGTTCTTGCTTAATTGCCTCAGCAACTCAGTGTTGTTTCATATATCATCACAAACACTCGAAGAGCACCCCCAAGTGGCAGCTGCCTCTGTGTGCATAAGGTGACCCTGCTCTAGCCTGCATGTGGGCATGAGTCTGTCATTAGCGGGTGATAATTGATGTGTTATCTCCGTTGTATAATTTCTGGATAATCTTCTTGGTTCTTTCTGTAAAGTCACGTAGAATTTAAATAATAAAAATAAAACATAATAAAATAATTCTCACGACGTTTCGGCCACAACGCAAGTATCCGTCCTCAGGTGGAGAACAGGTGTGTCGAGGAGACAGAGTCTGAATAACAAGCCCCAGGCTTGGAGCGACTATTTAAGCTGGGATGGAGGGGCGAAGAGCGCCTTGACAAGATAATTTGCATATCAAGAGGAATTTAGCATATTTATGGGAAATGCAGATATGCGATTAGTACTACTTGTGAAATGCGTAGGAAGAAAGAACCAAGAAGATGAATCCCTGCAGTCACGAAAGCTTTAAATCGAAATTTAACCGCCACTACGGGGTGGGATTCCACAAAACTTTAAGATCTTTCAACAAGCTCCGGGATAAGAAGGCTCAAAAACAACAACCGCCATTCGTCACTAAGTGTTAATGAGCCCGGCACATCATAATGTATTCATATTCTTGGTTCTTTCGGTAAAGTCACGTAGTAGGGAAATAAAAAATTCAATTCTCGACGTTTCGGCCACAACACAAGCAGCCGTCCTCAGGTGAAGAAGAGAGCTGTCGGAAAACAGCGTCTCAATGAACGCTTTTAAGCTTGGTAGCGTCTTTTAAGCTGGGTGGGAGAGCAGAGTGCTTGACAAAGGAGTTTTGGTAGTCATTATATAGTGTAGTGTATACCCAGTTACGTAATGTTCAGAGCTCAGGTTATTGGAGAGCAGTGGCAGCTCCTGCAAAATCTCTCAGGGGGGGCAAATGTCTGGATGATTGATAAGGATAAGGTCCACCCATGCAATGGATAAATTAACAGCTTAAGCATGTAAAGGCAACTTCACTTCTTTAATATTAATGAAAATAAAGTGACTCTTACAATACATCTTGTTTGTTTCTATACTCACTATTAAAACAAACCACTCAAGTTTCTTTTATTAAAGATTCCACTAGGTGGCCACAAATTATATTGTTGGATGAAACGTGCTTATGTATGATGACGTAAGCACGTATGATGACGTAAACACGTATGATGACGTAAGCACGTTAGGGCGAGCCCTCCCGGAAGCCATAGAGAATGCATTGCAGCGCCCCCGTTCGAAAAAAACATCTTTCAATGTAAGTCTATGGGGCCACTCGGGGCGATTCTCAGCCGGAGTGAAATCGCCCAAAAAGAGGCGGTACTCCACAGAACGTAGCATGACGCTGATTGGACTATATCCAGAGGCTGACAGTGACGGCTAGCGTGACTCTGTGGTTTAATGACATTGGTGGTGCGTCGCCCAATCGCCCTAATGAAGAAACCGCCCCTGTTGGAGAGTATATTGAGTACATTGATTATATTGGTGTAGTTTATATTTAGTTGTTTTCACGTCGGTTTATTGTATGGTAGTAGGGTAGTTGCAGTTGTTTAGCGTCAATATGCTAAATTCCTCTGTTGATATGTAACTCCTTTGTCAAGGCACTCTGCTCCTCCAACCCAGCTGAAAGACGCTGCCAAGCTTAGCAGCGTTCATTGAGACGCTGTTTTTCCGACAGCTCTCTTCTTCACCTGAGGACGGCTGCTTTTGTTGTGGCCGAAACGTCGTGAGAATTTTATTTTATTATGGTTTATTTTTATTATTTTATTATCTCCCTTCTACGTTACTTTACCGAAATAACCAAGAAAATGAATCCCTGCAGTCACGAAAGCTTTAACTCGAAATATCATTTATTCAGTTACACTGCTGCTCGCTCGGGGAGGGGATTGTGTGAACCCCGCAAGTGACGTCATGTCACCTCCTGCTGCCGCAAGTGACGTCACGACATACCAGGAGCTTCTGCTCTGCGCACGCTCGCGCACGGAGATCCGTGGGGAGAAGTTTACATCGTGGTGGTTGTTGTTGTTGTGGTTGTGGTGGTTGTTGTTGTGAACCCAGGTAGAGCCTCGCTCCTTCTCCCTCGTAGGGATATCAATTGAGTAGCAGCGAGTATGGAATCGATGTCCAGGTTGAAACATTACAACGCGGGGCCTAGCCATGCGGGGCCTTGCCTCCTGCCCTCGCCTGATTGCATTTGCTTTAATTCTCTGCTTAAGTTTAATTTGTCTTCACCTGGCTCACTACTTTGAAACTTTGTTTTACTTTAAATATTTCTACGTTTTTTTTTATTTTACCAGGCATAGCCCACTTGAGCTACACCGCTCTTTTTCAGAAGCGACCTGCCCACAACGCAGTGGGCTTATCAACGTGTGGAAATGTTTATCGGTCAAATACTCTAAACGCGTGGTGATGTTGACTCTAAATGTGCAGGGAAAACCGCAGGATCCGGAGGAGAATCCACGCGACCACGGAGAGAGAGGGACACGCAAACTCCAAATATACAGCCATAATACAGGTTTGTTTGGGATTGATCGCGTAAATAAATCAATGTGCCGTTAACCCCGCCACCACCCGACACAGCCATTTAGTAAGAGGTTTGTCAGGTAAACAGAACGTGCCCAATGCGTCACTAGTACAGCACTAGTGTGTAGTGTAGTGTACTAGTACATCTCACCGGTGTGTTGGAGAGCCAAGCCACAACATTTACAATCTAAGTACAACGTTTTGACAGTAATTCCAACCAGCTTCATCAGACGACAGCCAAATGTTGTGGCTTGGCTCTGTGGGAATAGAAATCGGCTCGCTGGGTTCATAGCGCAGCACGCTAACCGTTGCACTACTGCTCCCCACTCACACACAAACTTCATCGGAAGTATAGTATTTATCCAGCAATAACTAAGTTACCCGGCTTAGCTCAGGTCTCAGTAATCAAACATTAAGAGTAATGTCTCTGCTTTTTTATGTAATTAAGGTCTATCGTACCATATCGAGGCTTGGGGCTTTGGGTTGTTCTTTGTTTTTTATGTCTCGGCCTCTGCTCACATTCATTGACGATTTTTATGATTTTGGGCAAGCCCGTCTAAAGCTGCGTGACCAGGAGTTGGAGCCATTTGCTGTTCAATTTGGCTTGTGACAGAAATTCACTCTGCCCCCATGCATTGCATTACATAGCATCTTCATTAATTATGTAATTTGAGAAGCTCACAATAGCCATATAAATAATTGCATTCGTTACAGTTAAAATGATACGCGCATCGATGCCTGGTTATAGTTAAGGGATCGTTCCCTGGTCAACCATGTTATATCTGCTGATGATCTGGAAATGGCTACTCAATGAGATCGGGTTAGATAATCTCGTTCTGTGCCCGGATAATTCCATCATGAAAGGTGGCCTTGCGTATGTTCCACCAAAATAAATCACCTGCCTGGGAATTTCATGTCATACAACACTGTACCTGCTCAACTCTCCATGAGTAATCAGGCAGTTCTGCAAGTAATGGAGGAGCTCCCATACCTGGTTAATGTGTTCACGACCAGCTCTGGTTTGGCAGCCAAAGTCTCACTTTAAATTTGTCTAGCAGCATTCTTTCATTAGACTGTGTAACACTGTGTGGAAGCTGCCTGGACTTTTGCGCCATACAAAGCTGTGAGTGTCCATCACCAAGGTCTAGTCTGTCTGAGACCATCCCTCTCCCTGCCATACTGGCATCGCACCCGCCTCTCACTCTTCGTACTGTGGATGGTGGGCGCACAGGACGGTGCCACGCAGCCATTCCAGGCTGGGTCCAAATGGGTTACGTGGGTCACCGAGCCACCAGGCCTCATTCCACGAGTGATATCAATATACAATATCTGTAACGAGGCCCCCCAATAGACTGCCCCTGGAACTCTATCGGGCACGTCCCACTGAGGGAAGTCCCCGGGGCCCGGGCCTGGACTTGCTGGTGGGAATATGTCGCTTGGCTGATTTGGGAATGCCTGGGAATTCCCCAGGAAGATCCAGAGTCTGTCGCCAGGGAAAGGGAAGTCTGGACTGCCCTACTAAATCTGCTGCCGCTACAACCCTCACCAAGACAAGAGGATTTAGAAATAAACGAACAAACAAAGCTGCGAGTCTTCTTGGCCACAGATATTACTCCTTTCTCTGTAGATGCAAAATATTAACTTATTTAAAGGACCGTCTGTTCTGGCTTATAATTAAGACTGGCCAGCCTATGATCCCCTCTATTGAACCAAACAAGATTGTATTATAACCTTACAGAGCCCTAAAATATCAGTACAGAATATAATCTGAGACTTTGGCAGGGAGGCTGCATTGGTTGGGTCATGAATTCCGCATAAACAGACAGCATGCACAATCATCTTCTGTTAGTCCAGATGTTACGGGCTAAACGGGCATGGCATTGGCTAGAGAAGAGATTGGAGGATGTGGAGTTGATCAGACCTGCTGTCAAGATCGGCCTCTCGAAGAGGCCCATGACGTATGCTGCAGGGGAGTTGGAGGTATTTGCTCTGCAACAACAATGAGGTTGGAGTAGCAACGATCACATGAATGGGTGGAACGCTGGGTGCCTCAAATGCAGCAAGACAGCAGGAAGCACAGCTGGTGCGTCTGTTAATCATCTCAGTCAGTCATCCCTTGACACCTGGATCATTCTCATGACATGCTGACAAGTGATCCACACTTACATGGCATTCATGTGAAATATATGTGTATGTAAGAGTTTATCTATGTGGGGAGCGGTGGCGCAGTTTTTCCACTGTGTAACAAAAAAATGTCTTGTTCCTGTATGTGTTATTTCCTAATTGCTTTTGCCTCTTAAGTACAAAAATTGGCTATTCCCCACAAACTTTGCTTTTGTGACCAGGACAGTGATATTTAGAAATGTACCTCTTTTCAATGAAAAAACAGGTGAATTTGTTATTTTCGTTCACGTACAATTCTGGTCACAAAAGCAAAATTTGTGGGGAATAATAGCCAATTTCTAGACTCTTAGGCATAAGCAATAAAAAAAATAACACTTAGTACCCAGGAACAAAAATTGTGTTACATAGTGTTATCACAATTAAAGTTTGATTATCTCTGACAACAAACGTGATTGATTCATGAAAACTTAACTTATTGTGGGGAAGCATTAATAATGAGCATATGAAGGTGGCCAGGCATGGTTCTGAACACACCACCACCTTTTTTCCATGCCAGTGTGTGTTACAGTGTCAAGTTTGTATTTGCAGTAAAGTATATTAACTCGATTGAACACGGAGGTTAAATCAAAACAATAGTATATACTTTTTTTCCTCTGGAAATTTTTAGGAGAATGGAAACAGGAAATTAACACTGCACATATGCAGCTGAAGTTAGATCTGTTCATCCCAGCATTCAAGGAAATCTGAGCCTGGCTTCATGCCTCTAAGTTAGCGATTGAACATTAATTTATGCATTTCTGCATAATAAAAATAGTATTATTTTCAACACCCTTTTCTATGTTAGCTGCATTTTTCTTTTATAAATATTCTTTTTGTAGCCAGAAAACTGAAATTGTGTGCTTGGAGTTTTAGGTTAACATTCATTTTGAAGATACTAGGGCTTCCAGGTTGACCATTGGCCCTCTAATTGTGTGCCCGTGTGATGAATTTGGGAATCTTTTTCATATTATCATGAATATATGAATGAGTATAGACATGCAAGTCATGTGTGACTGTATATATGCATTCCTTTGTGCCTCAATACTGACGTAGATAGTGTGGATATTCTCTTTTTTCTGTCTGCAGCTGACGCTTCCTCTGCAGAATTGGTTTGATGGAACAAAGGCACTCAGCGCAGCTCGGTACAAAAAGGCAACAACGCGACCAGCGTGCATACAGCATGGATCGTGTTGGACATTTAACACAGCACCAGAGAACTCACACAGGAGAGAAACCCTTCAAGTGCACTGTGTGTGACAAGGCATTTTCATATCCATCAGTTCTAAGGAACCACCAGAGAACACACACGGAAGAAAAACCCTTCAAGTGCAGTGTGTGTGGGAAGGCATTTTCAAATTCATCTGCTCTTAAAAAACACCGGAGAACACACACAGGAGAAAAACCCTTCAAGTGCAGTCTGTGCGCGAAGGCGTTTTCACAGTCATCTGCTCTTGTATTACATCAGAGAACACACACGGGAGAGAAACCCTTCAGTTGCACTCTGTGTGGGAAGGCGTTTGCACGTTCACAAAATCTTAAAATACACCAGAGAACACACACAGGAGAGAAACCCTTCAAGTGCACTGTGTGTGACAAGGCATTTTCACATTCATCAGTTCTTAGAATCCACCAGAGAACACACACGGGAGAGAAACTCTTCAGGTGCAGTCTGTGCGGGAAGGCGTTTTCACAGTCATCTGGTCTTGTATCGCACCAGAGAACACACACGGGAGATAAACCCTTCAAGTGCAGTGTGTGTGGGAAGGCATTTTCAGATAAATCTCCTCTTAAAAAACACCGGATAACACACACAGGAGAAAAACCCTTCAAGTGTAGTCTGTGCGAGAAGGCGTTTTCACAGTCATCTGCTCTTGTATTACATCAGAGAACTCACACGAGAGAGAAACCCTTCAGTTGCACTTTGTGTGGGAAGGCGTTTGCACATTCACAACATCTTAAAATACACCAGAGAACACACACAGGAGAGAAACCCTTCAGTTGCACTCTGTGTGGGAAGGCGTTTGCACAATCACCATATCTTAAATTACACCAGAGAACACACACTGGAGAGAAACCCTTCAAGTGCACTGTGTGTGGGAAGGCGTTTGCACATTCACAACATCTTCAATTACACCAGAGAACACACACGGGAGAGAAACCCTTCAAGTGCACTGTGTGTGACAAGGCATTTGCACAGTCATCAGGTCTTCATAGACACCAGAGAACACACACGGGAGAGAAACCCTTCAGTTGCACTCTGTGTGGGAAGGCGTTTGCACAGTCATCAATTCTTAAAAGACACCAGAGGACACACAATCATCAGAAGATCCCCAAGAAATGGAGTCTGAAATCGGCTTGTGAAAGTCAAAGTGCTGCAATGAGCCCATCCCTCATGAAACCAGAAGTGAATCCCAGCTTGGACACTTTTAAAGGTATCAAGGTGAAATGTGAAGAGGCGAAGGTGAAATGTGAAGAAGTGATGAAGAGCGAAGAAGTGAAGGTGAAATGTGAAGTGATGGTGAAGAGCGAAAAAGTGACGGTAAACTGTGAAGATGAAGATTCAACTCCAAAATCGTACCTTCACATCGATGGAGACAACGTGAAGCAGGAGGAGAATTCTGACTGCGAGGCAGAGCTAGGCAACTCCCAGCAGTTTGTGGAAGTGGAGGTGTGGGTGGACTTCTTAGACAATACAAAGTCAAATGGAGACCCGGTAGATGGGTAGGCTTGAGACAATGAAGCTCCAATAGATGCACCTTTGTCACAGGCCTTTAATGAAAAGAACGTGAAATTGAACACTGAATTCCTGGGTTCAACCTGCAGAGTAAGAGCGGCGAGTATTTGTTGACCTGTGGGTTGGGTAGATGAAGAATCAGGAGCAAGAGCCAATAAGCTTCTAAGTATTCCACTGTTATATTTATATTTGCATTGATATGGTGTTTAATTGCCTCAGCAACTCAGTTTCATATCTCATCACAAACACTCGAAGAGCACCTTCAAGTGGCAGCTGCCTCTGTCATAAGGTGACTCTGCTGTCACCTGCATGTGGGCATGAGTCTGTCAGTAGGGGGTGATGATTGATGTGTAATCTTCATTATGTAATTTCTGGATAATGTTTGAAATTGCCCAAATATTGACCATGACACCAACATGCAATGACCTATGCGTTTTGAATGACACAATCTTAAGCAGACGGTGCATATTTTGTTAAATGTTCCTTGAGTAGCCAGACGTGCCTGTCGGATTTGAACCTTGAACCTCTGCAATAAATAGAGAATGTGCTTCTACTTGGCTTCCCTCAATCTGAGTGTAGGCATGACAGCCTGAATGTGTCTAACTGGCGCAGATGTTCCATTTAGAGGGGTCCACGTTTCACATGCCTACAGAGGGAGGGCATGACTGGCCGAGAAGAACCGAAGCTTCATGTGGAGCGACAGACCAGGCAGCTTCCACACAGCATAGCGCAGCCGATGTAAAGATAATGCCGCCCGACTGATTCGGACCACCCACACTACACGCAGTATACCCACAAGATCTACACACACCATGTACACAGCGTACACACAGTTTGCCCACACAGTATACAAACAGTCTGTACACGCACAGTGTATACACACAGTAACAACCGCCATTCGCCACTAAGTGGCGGTGACGTCACCACGGCGCTTGTGCCAGGCTATGTGCACGGGCAGATCCAGGTGTCATGGGTCGACTGACTTAAATGACTGGCCAATGCACCACCTGTGCCCCCGACTGCGCCAACAAACAGTGTCCACACACAATGTTCACGTTGTTGAGCTCACGCACCCAATGGGTCTCTGTTCAAGAGAGGGAGCCACAGAAATGGAATCTAAATAAACTTGAACTCTAACCCTGATCTCGCTCTCTGACGTCACCCTCATTAACTCGGCATGATATGCGAGGGGGAGGTGTCCTCCATTAGTGACGTCATGTCACCGAGGTATTTACCCCCACCGGGATTTTGAGCGTGACGTCACGTCTGCCGATTTCCGTTCCAGTAAAGTGCTTATTTGGGACGGGGTCAGCAGCCAAGAACCATCACCTGACATGGGCCCCTCTCATTAACATAATATATTCAGTTACCCTGCTGCTCGTTGGGGAAGAGGATTGTGTGAACCCCGCATGACGTCACGAGTTACCAGGTAGCTGCTGCTCCGCGCACGCTCGCTCACTGAGATCCGAGGTGAGAAGTTTACATCGTGGTGGTTGTTGTTGTTGTGGTTGTTGTTGTGAACCCAGGTAGAGCCTCGCTCCTTCTCCCTCGTAGGGATATCAATTGAGTAGCAGCGAGTATGGAATCGATGTCCAGGTTGGAACATTACAACGCGGGCCTAGCCATGCGGGGCCTTGCCTCCTGCCCTCGCCTGATTGCATTTGCTTTAATTCTCTGCTTAAGTTTAATTTGTCTTCACCTGGCTCACTACTTTGAAACTTTGTTTTTACTTTAAATATTTCTACGTTTTTTTTATTTTACCAGGCATAGCCCACTTGAGCTACACCGCTCGTTTTCAGAAGCGACCTGCCCACAACACAGTGGGCTTATCAACGTGTGGAAATCGTCTTGGTTCTTTCGGTAAAGTCACGTAGAAGGGAAGTAATAAAATAATAAAAATAAAACATAATAAAATAATTCTCACGACGTTTCGGCCACAACGCAAGCAGCCGTCCTCAGGTGAAAACCAGGTGTCGACAGACCTGTTTTCACCTGAGGAC
Source organism: Callorhinchus milii (assembly GCF_018977255.1). Lineage (NCBI taxonomy): Eukaryota > Metazoa > Chordata > Chondrichthyes > Chimaeriformes > Callorhinchidae > Callorhinchus > Callorhinchus milii. Next base: position 33,052 of record NW_024705373.1, on the reverse strand, counting down.
GGGTGCTTGCGTTGTGGCCGAAACCTCGTGAGAATTATTTTTGTTTTATTTTGATTATTTATTACTTCCCTTCTACGTGACTTTACCGAAAGAACCAAGAAGATGAATCCCTGCAGTCACGAAAGCTTTAAATCGAAATTTAACGTGTGGAAATGTTTATCGGTCAAATACTCTAAACGCGTGGTGATGTTGACTCTAAATGTGCAGGGAAAACCGCAGGATCCGGAGGAAAATCCACGCGACCACGGAGAGAGAGGGACACGCAAACTCCAAATATACAGCCATAATACAGGTTTGTTTGTGTGAGATCGCGTAAATAAATAAATGTGTCGTTCACCCCGCTACCACCCGATACATCCAATTAGTAAGGGTTTGTCACGTAAACAGAACGTGGCCAATGCGTCACTAGTACAGCACTAGTGTGTAGTGTATAATACTGTAGTGTATAGTAGTGTAGTGTATAGTGTATAGTGTAGTGTACTAGTACAGCACATCGGTGTGTTGAAGAGCCAAGCCACAACATTTACAATCTGAGTACAACGTTTTGACACTAATTCCAACCAGCTTCATCAGACGACAGCCAAATGTTGTGGCTTGGCTCTGTGGGAATAGAAATCGGCTCTTGGGTTAATAGCGCAGCACGCTAACCGTTGCACTACCGCTCCCCACTCACGCACAAACTTTATCGGAAGTATAGTATCCAGTAATAACTAAGTTTCCCGGCTTAGCTCAGGTCTCGGTAATCAAACATTAAAAGTAATGTCTTGCCATGCTGGCTTTATTAGAATAATTTAATTCTGCCAAGAAAGCTGTAAATGTGTATATTGTCACGGTTTTGTGGTTGTGTTATACAATACCGGGGCTTGTTTGTTTCATGAGACAGCTTTTAAATACGTTGCCCTTGGAGAGCTTCAGGATAGACAATGTTGGATTTTTGCCATCTGGTGGTGTTGGCACAATTTGGTTCCCAAAAAAACGTTCATGTGCACAAAGTTTGCTTTATTTATATAGATTTTTCCCATATTTTGTCTTGTGTATGGTTTCTCAATGTTCATTTAATTGTTTAGTTTTATTTTCCTTTTACCTCATGCCATTATTTAGGTAAGGCTTAAGTATTGAATATCGCACTTTTGGCTTTGCGAGGCACTTTCCCAGATCGTAACCTCTATATTCAAGGGGCTGAGGAGTGCCGATTTTCAGCAGAAACTATATCTCTGCTTTATTGATGTAATTAAGGCATATAGTACCATATAGAGGCTTGGGGCTTTGGGTTCTTTGTTTTTTACGTCTCTGCTCTGCTCACATTCTTTGATGATTTTTATGATTTGGGGAAAGCCCGTCTAAAGCTGCGTGACCAGGAGTCGGAGTCATTTCCTGTTCAACTTGGCTTGTGACAAAAATTCACTCTGGCCCCATGCATTACATTACAGAGCATCTTCAATAATTATGTCGTTTGAGAAGCTCTCAATGGCCATAGAAATAAATAGCATTGTTACGTTAAAATGATACGCGCATCGATGCCTGGTTATAGTTAAGGGATCGTTCCTTGGTCAACCATGTTATATCTGCTGATGATCTGGAAATGGCTACTTAATGAGATGGGTTAGATAATCTTGTTCTGTGCCTGGATAATTCCATCATGAAAGGTGGCCTTGCGTATGTTCCACCAAAATAAATCACCTGCCTGGGAATTTCATGTCATACAACACTGTACCTGCTCAACTCTCCATGAGTAATCAGGCAGTTCTACAAGTAATGGAGGAGCTCCCATGCCTGGTTAATGTGTTCACGACCAGCTCTGGTTTGGCAGCCAAAGTCTCACTTTAAATTTAGTCTAGCAGCATTCTTTCATTAGACTGTGTAACACTGTGTGAAGCTGCCTGGACTTTTGCGCCATACAAAGCTGTGAGTGTCCATCACCAAGGTCTAGTCTGTCTGAGACCATCCCTCTCCCTGCCATACTGGCATCGCACCCGCCTCTCACTCGTCGTACTGTGGATGGTGGGCGCACAGGACGGTGCCACGCAGCCATTCCAGGCTGGGTCCAAATGGGTTACGTGGGTCACCGAGCCACCAGGCCTCATTCCACGAGTGATATCAATATACAATATCTGTAACGAGGCCCCCCAATAGACTGCCCTGGAACTCTATCGGCACGTCCCACTGAGGGAAGTCCCAGGGCCCAGGCAAGTACATGCTGGTGGGAATATGTCGCTTGGCTGATTTGGGAATGCCTGGGAATTCCCCAGGAAGATCCAGAGTCTGTCGCCAGGGAAAGGGAAGTCTGGACTGCCCTACTAAATGTGCTGCCGCTACAACCCTCACCAAGACAAGAGGATTTAGAAATAAACGAACAAACAAAGCTGTGAGTCTTCTTGGCCACAGATATTACTCCTTTCTCTGTGGATGCAAAATATTAACTTATTAAAGGACTGTCTGTTCTGGCTTATAATTAAGACTGGCCAGCCTATGATCCCCTCTATTGAACCAAACAAGATTGTATTAGAACCTTACAGATCCCTAAAATATCAGTACAGAACATAATCAGCGAGTTTCTTTGGGAGGCCAAGCTGCATTGGTTGGGTCATGAATCCCGCATAAACAGACAGCATGCTCAAGCATCTTCTGTTAGTCCAGGTGTTACGAGCTAAACAGGCATGGCATTGGCTTGAGAAGAGATTGGAGGATGTGAAGTTGATCACACCTGCTGATGACTGGTACCAGGAGTGTCATGATCAGCCTCTGTGGAGGAGGCCCGTGATATATGCTGCGGGCAGTTGAGATATTTGCTCTGCAACAACAGTGAGATCGGAGGAGCAACGCTCACATGAATGGGTGGAACGCCGGGTGCCTAAAATGCAGCAAGACAGTGTGAAGCACAGCTGGTGCATCTGTCAAACATCTCAGTCATTCATCCCTTGACACCTGGATCATTCCAATGACCTGCTGACAAGTGATCCACACTTACATGGCATTCATGTGAAATGTATGTGTAGTGAGTTCAACTGAGTCGCAGACGTACACTTGGAGGCAACACATTTATTTAACACCAACACACGGGTAACTGCCCCTTAACAGAATAACAACCTGTGGTGGTGACCACCAGGCTAACTGCACTAATTACAACGTAACGAGCTACTACGGACCGGGACCACAGCTCGGGTCCAGTTCCACATGTTGTAGACTTGGTGGAACGTAGACGAACGTTTCTTCAGGTTGAACAACAACGCCGGTTCCTCTGGGGGACCCGGCTTATATTTTTTGCGGTGTGGCTGGCTCCGCCCTTGGCCACGACCACCTTTCAGAATCCTCGAGCAGGATCTGGACCCCGACCACGTGACCACCCCTAGCCCCCACTTTGGGCCCCTTTGTAGACTTAACTGGTCACGTGCCCTCTCGGGTCAACCAGAGTGCCATGGCCTTTAGTAACCTCATTCCTACGGCTGGCACTCCCACACCCTATCCTGTAGGGCCGGCACTACACGCCAAGCGTGGTGCCATCCGGCGATATCAATCAGCGCTCACCGAGCCCCTCTAGGGCCAGTACTACACTCACCATAATGGTATCCGCGATGTCGTTACACCGCACGCCGTGCCTCTCTAGAGCCGGCACTACACAGTGACATCCCGCAATGTCACTACATCTGTAAGAGTTTATTTATGTGGGGAGCGGTGGCGTAGTTATTACACTGTGTAACAAAAAACATTTTTGTTCCTGGGTAGTGTTATTTCCTAATTGCATATACCTCAAAAGTACAGGAAATGCTATTATTCCCCACAAACTTTGCTTTTGTGACCAAAAGCAAAGTTTGTGGGGAATAATAGCGATTTTCTATACTTTTTAGGCATAAGCAATAAAAAAAATAACACTTTGTACGCAGGAACAAAAATTGTGTTACATAGTATTATCATTGTACTAGCGGTTAGTACCCGGCGTTGCCCGGCGAAAAAGGCAGACACATGTAGTTACACACGCAAATCGACTCACACACACAGAGTTACACGCACAAATCGACTCACACATACATACATAGACTGAACAAAAACCGCCATTCACCACTAAGTGGCGGTGACGTCACGACAATGCTTGTGCCAGGCTATGTGCACCTTGAGGCCACATGAAGTGTCGAACGCCCGCTGGCAGGAGGTCAGGGGGCAAACCCAGATGGCACAGATCGACTGACTGAGACGACTGGCTGATGCACCACCTGTGGCCCCTACTGTGGCAACTTTCTGTGCTTTAGCCACCCGGCGCTCCGCTCGTTGTTGTGAGCGTCACTCCTCCGCCCTCCGTTGTTGTTGGAGGGTGACTGATTCCAACTGCCCAGTAGCGTCCTTCAGGAGCCTGCTCCAGAGGCCGATCTTGACACCGTTGGTACCAGTCATCCGCAAGTGGACTCAGCTCCAAGTCATCCTGTACCAGATCACTCCATGTCTTCTCCAGCCCGTGCCGCGCCCGTTAGCCCCCTCGATCCGGTCGAACAAAAGCTGTTTAGGCATGCGGTGGCTGGCCATGCGGGCTACATGACTCGGGCAACGCAGCCTTGCCTGCTGGAGGTCACCGATGGGACTTTGTCCACATCTTTCAAGGATTTGTGAGCTCCTCACACAATGCAGCCTGGTTAAACCCAGGATGGATCGTAGGCAGGCCATCCTAAATGTTTATAATCGGCGAAGATGTTCCATTAGGGGGTCCAAGTTTCGCAAGCATCGAGAAGGGAGGGAATGACCGTGGCCGAGAAGACCTGAAGCTTCGTACGGAGTGATAGACCAGGTAGCTTCCACACAGTGTTACGCAGCCAATGAAAAGATAATGCAGCTCGACTGATTCGGAGTGAGACCTTTGCTGTTAAACCGGAGCCGGTCATTAGCACACTGGCAAGGTATGGGAAATTCTCCACTGTCTCCACAACTGCCCATCACCAATTGGGAGTTGTGGGGGTGGAGTGTCCAATGGTACAAAATAGCCAGGCAGGTGCTTAGTTTTGGTGGGGCTGATGGTAAGGCCCCACCTCTTGGTGGCAAGCTCCAGGTTCAGCAGCAGCACCTCGAACTCCTCCTCCGAGTGAGTTGCAATTAGCAGATCATCGGCATACATAACGTGGTTGAACAATAGAGTGCCATCCCTTGACCGCACCCGGGCATCGATCAGCCTCCCATTGTTTCTGTAGCAGATGGGAATTCTTCCGGTACAGGCATTGAAGGCTTGACGAACTACGTGGTCCAAATATATGTAAAATAATGTGGGAGCCAGAGGACATCCCTGTTGCACCCCAAGGTGGAAAGGGAATGGCTCTGACTCACGGCCACGTATTTAGACGCGGGCGGCTCGCCATCATGAAGGTCCTTAAGGATGGTGATTAGTGGGTCAGGGACTCGGAAAGCACAAAGAGCAACCCAGAGGCCAGGCCTACTGATGGTATCATAGGCCTTGAGCAGGTCAATAAAGCACACGCATGGACTAAGATGCACACATGGACCTACAGACACGCAAAGAAATGGAGTTACACTGACTAACATGGAGGCATGCACACACAGCGACTAACACACACGCACATGGACTGAGACACACACATATCGACTCACACAAACACATCGACTTACAGACACACACATATGGACTCACACACACATAGACATGCACTTAAGATACACACACATATATGGATGTACACACATACAGCGACTCACACACACCGACTCACACAGCAATACGTGGACTCACACACACATTGACGTAAACACACATGTACTTACACACCATATGGACTAAGAGCACACACATGGACTTACACACACACACAGCGACTGATACGCACACAAATGGACTGACACGCACACTTGGACTGACACACACACATAACCACTTTGACATACACACACACATGGGGCGTTGTCCGTTAGAAAAAGACAGACACACACATGGGTTAAAGACACGCATGGCTCTACACGCACACACATATGGACTCAAAGACACACACATCGACGGGCACAGCAATCCCCGATGATGGCACAGCTATCAGTATGGCAGTACTACGTATGAGGAAATAGCGTGACGTGAGCGATGGAAACAATATAAATTTATTGAAGAAATAATCAAATCACAGACTGGCAGTAGACCGTGGCAGCGTCATAAAAGACAGCAAAAAGGGAAAAATGAGCAACCTAAAAATCCAAAAAGAGTTTTGTGTACACAAACATAATTATTGTAACATGTCAACTTGTTTCATAATGGTAAACAATGAACCTGAGTTGTTATCTGCACACAATATCTGGCAACGTATTGTTTAAATAATAATAAGCAATCAACGTGAGTTCTATCTGCACACAAACATTATTATAGTAATGTTTGTCAACTAATGTGTTTAACAATAGTAAACAATGGACTTGAGTTGTTAGCGTAAGAAGCAATGGACTTTGTACTTACCATAGCCATGTTGAGGCCTTGTGCCATGCGTAGCCCCCGTCCTGGCCTACATTGGCGAGGCAGCAGAGTTGGCACATTGCCAGGCTAGGGGCTGGGCCACTACCCCTCCCCCCAGCATCCCCCGGGCGTGCAAGAATAATGGTATGCAAGCACTGAAATATGATTTACGGAGTCTGCAGTATAAACTGGACGCATTGTGTTGGGGGGGCAAGAGGACATGACACTGAATAAATATCCGCAGCGTTATGTGTGTATGTATTGCCTGTAAAACGTGTAAAAGGAAATGTCCCCCGTGAGCTGGAGCGAACGCGCAGCACTTGGTAGGGTCCGCCCCCCACGCAATTGGCGTCAGTTGGTACGGTCGATGTCGTGCAATAAGTAAATAATGAATAATAGAAACGGCACAAATGTGTTAATTAAACTACTTTAATGTTTACGGATGGGAAAATGGAATAGCCTATTCCCACCACGGGGCTTAGGGCGTGTCGCTCGGCAAATTTTTTTCTACGTGAAGGCCACCGTCCGAGAGCCAAATCCCCCGCAAGCACGACGTTTCGACTTCAAAACAAGCAATCATCATCAGGTGTTTTTTTTCCACACCTGATGAAGATTACTTGTGTTGCAGTTGAAACATCGTGAGAATTTTATTGTTTTATATTTTTTATTATTTTATTGTTTCCCTTCTACGTGACTTTACCGAAAGAACCAAGAATATGAATCCCTGCAGTCACGAAAGCTTTAAATCAAAACAAATAGTATTATTTTCAACAGCCTTTGCTTTATCAGCTGAATTTAGCTTTCATAAATATTACTTTTGTAGCCAGACAGCCGTTTTGTGTGCTCGGAGTATTGGGTTAACATTCATTTTGAAGATATGAGGGCTTCTAGGCATGTTTGTGACCATTTGCCTTCTCATTGTGTGCCATAACAGCCCGTGTGATGAATTTGGGACACTTTTCACTATATCATGAATATAAGAATAGGTATAGACGTTTATCTGTGTAAATATGCATTCCTCTGTGTATCGATACTGACGTGTAGATGGTGTTGATATTTTTTTTTCTGTCTGCAGCTGTCACTTCCTCTGCAGAATTAGTCTAATGGAGCAAAGGCACTCTGCGCGGCTCGGTGCTTACAGCATGAATCGTACTGGAAATTTGACACGGCACCAGAGAACTCGTACAGGAGAGAAACCCTTCAAGTGCAATGTGTGTGAGAAGGCGTTTGCACTTTCATCTCATCTTGTAGCACACCAGAGAACACACACGGGAGAGAAACCCTTCAAATGCAGTGTGTGTGGGAAGGCATTTGCACGTTCATCTTGTCTTGTAATACACCAGAGAACACACACGGGAGAGAAACCCTTCAAGTGCAGTGTGTGTGGGAAGGCGTTTGCACAGTCATCTACTCTTGCAATGCACCAGAGAACACACACGGGAGAGAAAGCCTTCAAGTGCAGTGTGTGTGGGAAGGCATTTGCACATTCATTTTCTCTTGTAGCACACCAGAGAACGCACACAGGAGAGAAACCCTTCAAATGCAGTGTGTGTGGGAAGGCGTTTGCACAGTCAACTACTCTTGTAGAACACCAGAGAACACACACAGGAGAGAAACCTCTCAAGTGCAGTGTGTGTGGGAAGGCGTTTGCACAGTCATCTACTCTTGCAAAACACCAGATAATACACACGGCAAAGAAACCCTTCAAGTGCAGTGTGTGTGGGAAGGGGTTTGCACGCTCATCTACTCTTGTAGACCACCAGAGAACACACACAGGAGAGAAACCCTTCAAGTGCAGTGTTTGTGGGAGGGCGTTTGCACTTTCATCTCCTCTTGTAGCACACCAAAGAACACACACGGGAGAGAAACCCTTCAAATGCAGTGTTTGTGGGAAGGCATTTGCACAGTCATCTACTCTTGGAATACACCAGAGAACACACACGGGAGAGAAACCCTTCAAGTGCAGTGTGTGTGGGAAGGCGTTTGCACGTTCAACTCGTCTTGTAGCACACCAGAGAACACACACGGGAGAGAACCCCTTCAGGTGCACTCCTTGCGGGAAGACATTTGCACTTTCATCAAATCTTCATGCACACCAGAGAACACACAAGCATCAGAAGATCCAGAAGGAGTGGAGTCTGAAATCGGCTTGTGAAAGTCAAAGTGCCGCAATGAGCCCATCCCTCATTAAACAAGAACCGGAAGAAAATCCCAGCTTAGACACTTTTAAAGGTATCAAGGTGAAATATGAAGAGGTGAAGGTGAAATGTGAAGAAGTGATGGTCAAGAGCGAAGAAGTGAAGGTAAAATGTGAAGATGAAGATTTCACTCCAAAATCAGACCTTCACATCGATAGAGGCAACGTGAAGCAGGAGGAGAATTCTGACTGTGAGGCAGAGCGAGGCAACTCCCAGCAGTTTGTGGAAGTTGAGGTGTGGGTGGACTTCCTCTGAAACAATACAAAGTCAAATGGAGACCCGGTAGATGTGTAGCTTGAGATTGTCGCTCCAATAGACGCACCTTTGTCACAGGCCTTTAATGACAAGAATGTGAAGTTGAACGCTCAATTCCTCGGTTCAACCTGCAGGGCAAGAGCGGCCAGTCTTTGTGGACCTGTGGGTTGCGTAGATCTCTAACCAGGAGTGAGAGCCAATAAGCTCCCAAGCATTCGATATGTAATCATAATTGCATTTACATGGTGCTTGCTTAATTGCCTCAGCAACTTGGAGTTTTGTATCGTATCTTGTCTCAAACACTCGAAGAGCATCCCCAAGTAGCAGCTGCCCCTGTGTGGCACAAGGAGGTGGCCCTGCACCGGCCTGCATGTGGACAAGAGCCTGTCAGTAGGGGGCGGTGGTTGATGTGGCATCTTAGTTGTGGAGTTTGTCGGTAATGTTTTAGAATTTGATCAATTTTGACCCAGACGTCAGAATGCAATGGCCTACTCGTTTTGAATTACACTATTATGTTGTACATTCACTTCGATTTAAAGCTTTCGTGACTGCAGGGATTCATCTTCTTGGTTCTTTCGGTAAAGTCACGTAGAAGGGAAATAATAAAATAATAAAAATACAGCATAATAAAATAATTCTCACGACGTTTCGGCTACAACGCAAGCAGCCGTCCTCGGTGAAGAATGAAACACCACCAAGCTTGGAGCGTATATTTAAGCTGGGTTGGAGGGGGAAGAAGAGCGCCTTGACAAATTAATTTGCATATCAAGAGGAATTTAACATTCCTTCCCTTTGTTAATTCTACCCCCTGTCCCCTCCCTTTGATGCTGCTAATCCTGCATAATGCACGGGCATAATATGACTTTGAAACCCCCCGCCCACCTCCTACGCATTTCCCATAAATATGCTAAATTCCTCTTGATATGCAAATTATTTTGTCAAGGCGCTCTTCTTCCCCCGCCAACCCAGCTTAAATATTCGCTCCAAGCTTGGTGGTGTTTCATTCTTCACCTGAGGACGGCTGCTTGCGTTGCAGCCGAAACTTTGTGAGAATTATTTTATTATGTTTTATTTTTATTATTTTCCCTTCTACGTGACTTTACCGAAAGAACCAAGAAGATGTACATACACTTAAGCAGACGGTGTGTATTTTTTAAAATAACTTATTGTTAATACGATGTAACCTGATGCAGCATAATTAGGTGCAGTAATTAAATTTTGTTAAAATGACTCAATAATTTAGAATTAATACTTGTATGATTGTGTGTGTACATGTAACATTTTGTCTATAAGGGTTAAACATTGATTAAGTGATGTTAGGACAAAGTGTGTGTTTTGGAAGTAACCTGGACAGATCACTCTGGTGAGACCCGTTGTTTTTGTGATACAGGTCAAAGGGTACTTTTGTGTTTTCAGGAAGCATCTCCCTTTGGAGCAACTCATTGTCTTTGAAATAGGGAGCGCATTCGGATCATTCATCAGTTACAAGGCATACCACTCAAAAGTTACACGAATAGGAGGTACATTCTCTACAACACGAATTATAATTTTGTATTACGTGTTGACGTAGATTTTGTCGAACTAGGACTAGAAATTATCCTTGCTGATTAACGTCTGAATGTTCACAACCATGGGTTGAAGCAAGCCCCTCAGAACCATTTACGGCCTTGGGCCAGGAAAGTCATGAAAAAAAACTGCGCACGAACGACGCATCCACGCAAGCTCCTGATGGTCCGTTTTAAAGTTTGAAAATGAAACAATGTTGAATTTTATTATGTTTTGAATTAGATAATTGTATTTCTTCATTAAAAGCTTATATAATTTTACATCTGGTAGACTTAATTGAAAACGACATTTCGTGTAAATTTCCTTTCGTCGTTAAGTAGATGGCCTTGCCGGGGATTTGGTTCCATGCGGAGTTTCACCTTTTCGGGATTGCGGGATCGAAATAAGGCGGCACAGAGCTGGCTGTGCGAGAAGACCGCCGTCCGTAGATCGATTCCAACATGATCGAACGTCTGTCCCTGCGCCTCCGTCGTTCATACAGGGGGTGCGTATGTTTGCAGCGCCCCCTGCATGAAAACGACGGAAAGTGCAGCGTTCGTCATAGGTAGATGAAGTTGTGTACTTATATAAGAGTATAGCCAGTGGGTTTCAAAGTTCCTTTGTCTTACAGAAATCAATTTCGCGTGAGCCCACCGCATTAAAACAATGCTCAGCTGAGCGGGGCAAGTCACAGTGGGGGGGGGGGGGGGGGGGGGGGGCACCTTATATATGTCACGTGCCGTAGCTCACGTGACTTCTGCCGCGAAAATGTCTAGATGTTTTCGCCTGAGGACAACCGCTTGTTGTGATCGAAACGTCGCGATTTATTTTCTTTTTTCTACCTACGTGACTTTACGGAAAGAACCAATGAGTATGAAAGACGTCTCGTCTGCTGATCTTGTTCATATCTGTGTACATCGATATCCCACATTGCTTACATGTGTAGTGACATAAGAAGGGAGGGGCTGCTGGGGGCTCTGGGACCTGGGTGGGCCTGGCGCTTAAGCCTCTTGGCACCAGGCGTTGGGTTCTCAGGCGGGTCCAGACGCTTAAGCCTCTTGGCGCCGCCAACGGGGGGGGGGGGGGGGGGGGGGGGCTGTGTGTGCTCTGTGGGATGTCTGGTGGCGCACACGGCCCCACCCCTCGTTGGACCAGGCATAAAAGGAGAGCTCCCTGGACGATCAGGGCCCAGTTGTAACTCAAGACCCAAGACCCACGACCAGCCATCTGAAGACCCTGGGATGCTGTGAGAGCCAGTGGTGGGACTCTGGAACTCCCGACTCGACGACCTTCTGAGGCGAGTTCCAGAGCGTAGCCAGAGTAGAGTATCTAGGCTGTGTACCTAGGCTGTGTACCTAGGCTGTAACAGAGTATCAGGACTGTTGGAGTGTTGTATTATAATAAAGAAGTTACCTCTACAAGTGTCTCCGGAACCCGTTACACATGTACACGCCACACTGAAATAAATATAAACTAGAACGACTAACGGGGATGGGCAAAGATCGAGGAAACTCTTTCCATGGAGCGAGTTAAGTGTGTTCGATTCAACATCTCTGCCCGCCTCTGTGTGTCTCTCTCTGTCTCTGTCGTCTCTCTCTTTCTCCGTCTCTGTGTTCCTCTTGTCTGTGTCTGTCCGCCTGTCTTGTCTGTCTGTGTGTGTCTTGTCTATCAGCGTCTGTCCAACCATAGTCAATGACTGTAGCGGCACGCACCCGTTTAACTCCCATGGCTACACGCCACTCAAACTTGCTCCAACACACAAAGACAAAGATCCCCCGTATAGCCTGGACAGAATGTTGGGGCAAGTGCCCAAGCCTTGTCCCTAGTTTTCATGAGCTTAGTAATCAAAGGATCAAACCATGGTGGGCGGTTGCCTTTAGTTTTAAATCTAACCAACGGAGCATGTTTGTCAAGAATTTGGAGAAACGTGTACCTGAAGGTCTCCCAAGCCGTAGTCAGGTTAGGGATTTCAGAGACCTTGTCAATATCCAAGTGAAGCACATCATTAGTAAATGCCTGAATGCTCAAGTATCTCATGGAGTGCTTCTCAACCAATTGTGAGGGGCATTTGTCAATAGGACGTCAAGCAGACATGACTCCCTGATTTTTTAGGTTGGGTTTTGTGGGGACATTTATTCATTGAAACAGGTTAATCTATCTGCAAAATTTGTGGCCACGGCCGGCAATTTCTCTCGGTCTGCTCAAGCACTCCGCCACAGACTCTCCGTGCACTTCACACGAGCATGAGCGACGCGTCACTCCTCACCACCACGACCACGGCGGTCCGCATGGCCCTGGGTGCTGCTCCCTGTGACTTCGGGTGACAAAGGCGGCCGGGCCTGGTTCTACCCACACACCTCCTCCTGTGCCATGCCGGCCCCCATTTATACTGCTCGGGAACAGCACGTTAAGGCTAAATGTGGGTCTTCGTCTGAGTGTGGTTGTGTGCAAGTCAACCCGTGGCACCTGGGTCGTGCACATAGCCTGGCACACGCGTCGTGGTGACATCACCGCCACTTAGCGGCAAATTGCGGTTGCACCATTTGTGTGTGGGTGTTTGTGAGTGTTGAGTTGAATATCTGCGCTTTTTGTTACGTTCTGGGAGTCCTGCCTACGACCCGTCCTGGGTGTCACCAGGCCGCCTCGTGTGAGCAGCTCACAACTCTACGTTGAACTTCTTTCGCACCGTACACAGCTGACCGCGATAATTGGAGGTGCGGGGGAAGGACAACAAACTAAGCACGCAAACAAACTGTTCTAGAGAAAATAGTTTTCAATATGCCCCAGTGGCTTCCTCATATTCATTCATAAACCGTAAAGGATAATAAATACACAATACGAAAAGCTTGTAGCCTAGGGCTTTAGACAATGCGCTGGCGAACTAGCTGTTTTAGACTAATTTCAGGGTGCTGATTCCAAATCTGATCTCAGATTTGCCATATCACATCTCATTTTTATGCTATCGACATACCCCATTCTCATTGACAGTAGCGGCTGGTGATATTTATTTTTGGGGGGGCGCATTTTTTTTATTTTATTGAGGGGGGCAAATAAATATAAAGCAGTACCAAAAACCAATTTGACTACTTAAATATAAATTTTGATGATCTTTATTTACATTTCAGACCAAAAGAAGTACCAAAAAGCATGTTTCCTACTTGAACATAAATGTTTCTCTTTTATATACATTTCAGACCAAAGTACCAAAAAGCATGTTTCCTACTTGAACATAAAAACGTTAGTTTCATGCTATTATCAATATGGCTGCGGCTACTTTCATGACGTTTGCATTTGTCAGAGAGATGTTTGAGGTCTCTTACCCCCATCGTTGTCCACAAAACGTCAGTGCTGACACTTTGAAATAAAAGACAGGGAAAACAAAAAAGAGAATTGCTAACATCACATCCAGCCAGCCACCTCCGTTTCTCATAACAAGCGCGGGTGCAGCTTCGTGTGTAGCTTCGTCCTCTGTCACTGGCCTGCTGCTAAATTTGTAAATCGGGTTGGTCCGTACCGAGATCCTTTATCTTTTTTATTTCTTCCAGCGAAAGCCTTGTGAAAGGGTTTTTTTGTAAATAAATTACAGAATTTGGATGAACTGCTGCCATTGTTTACACAAAAAATTTAATCAGCCTAGCAAGTGTCAAAGTGGTGTCGCCTGCGCACTCGCAGTAGTGGCCAAGAGCGTAAATTTGAATGACAGGTGACGAGAACCAATCAGATTGGATAAAATAACATGTATCCAATTCTGATTGGCCAGGGACGCAACGACTTGCGCCCCGAGGAGAATCTTTAAGAAACCAATTAGAGACCAGCTTCAGGTCACATGCTGTCCGAAAATTTAAAGTCTCACATAGACATCCATTTGTCCGGCGCCCCGCATGAAACACATTGAAAAACATAGAAAATAGTTGACGATTAAAGCCAGTTTTTATTAAAATGCTGATGCTTTTCTTATTACCAGCCGGCACATCGTATGAAAAAAATATTTTATTTATGTATTTTTATATAAATTTTGTATATGTATATTTCTTGAATATTGATGGGGGCGGCGCCCCTGCGCCCTCTATTGACGAGCCGCCACTGCTCATTGATTTTACCCGAAATTAGCTCTGTCACTTATGATTTCAAGTTGTTGCGAGTTAGTGTAAAAATATGGTGCTGTATTTTTAGGATAGTGTGTTTATAATACCATTTTATGTAGATATCCACATTTATTTAATATTTTTCTTCTGCAGGGCGTGATCTAACAATGGCTACAACATCCGAAAGAAGGAAATGCAGTAATGGCCCAGATATCTTCTGCTACATCTGTGGCAGCTTCACTTTTCAGGATCAAAGGCACAACATCAATACCTTTGTCAAGAAGGTTTATCTTGCCTACTTTAAAGTACGACTTGGAGACCAAGACAAAAATTGGGCTCCTCACAAAGTGTGTAAAACCTGTGTTGAAACTTTGCGATCATGGTCTAAAGGAAAGAATGCTAAGCTGAAGTTTGGTGTGCCAATGGTTTGGAGAGAACCTACAAACCATTTGGATAACTGCTACTTCTGCCTTGTGAATGTAAAAGGTTTCAATAAGAAAAACAAACAACACTTACAATACCCAGATATCCCATCTGCCAGACGACCAGTTGAGCACTGTGAGGAAATACCTGTGCCTGTATTTACTGAGCTACCAGAGATTGATGTTGAATCCCTCAGTTTACCTGCTTCTACAGATGATGATGATGCTCAGATCGAATTTACGCCATCTGATGCAGATTGTGATAACATTTATCTGTTTAGTCAGCCTGAATTGAATGATCTTGTAAGATATTTGGATTTGCCAAAGCAGTCTGCTGAATTGTTGGCTTCCAGGCTGCAAGAGAAAGGACTACTCAGACCTGGCACTACTGTCCCCTTTTATCGTAACAGAGAAGCAGTACTTCCATTCAGATGGTCAACTTGTTTATTGTAATGATGTTGAAGAGCTTCTTCTCAATATGGGACTGCCCGCATATGATTCAAGTGAATTTAGACTTTTTATTGACAGTAGTAAAAGGAGTTTGAAATGTGTGTTACTTCACAACAGAAATATATATGGTTCAATCCCAATAGGACACTGTAAAAATGAATGAAGAGTATGCCAACATCAAGATTGTTCTGGATAGATTGGAATACCCTGTTCATGAATGGCTAATTTGTGTTGATTTGAAAATGGTAAATTTTCTGCTGGGTCAGCAAGGAGGTCACACCAAATACCATTGTTTCCTGTGCTACTGAGACAGTAGGGCTACATTAGAACACTGGGTTAAAAAGAACTGGCCACCAAGAATGAGTTTGACGCCTGGTGACAAGAACATCAAGAATGAGCCTCTGGTTGATAGGTAACATTTTTTATTTCCCCCACTGCACATAAAACTTGGATTAATGAAGCAATTCGTCAAAGCTCTTGATCTTGAGACTGCTTCAGCTATATATGTTCAACCTTTTCAAGTCTCAGTGCCGAGAAGAAAAGGCAGGAATATTTGATGGCCCTCAAATAAGAACACTCATCAGGGATCCACACTTTGTTATAACAATGACTGTGGCAGAGGCTCGAGCTTGGAATGCATTATCTGATGTGGTGCGGAATTTCCTTGAGAACAGGAAAGCGGACAACTATCGCGAGATTGTGGAGGAGCTGCTCTTGAGTTTACAAGCACTTGGATGTAGAATGAGCATCAAGGTTCACTACTTACATAGTCACTTGGCCCAGTTTCCAGAGAACATGGGTCACGTGAGCGAAGAGCAAGGTGAATGCTTTCATCAAGACATTAAAGTTTTGAAAGAACGTTACCAAGGCCGATGGGACTCAAACATGATGGCAGATTACTGCTGGTCCTTGATGAGAGACATTCCACAAGCTGTACATCGGAGATCATCAAAGAAGAGGTCGTTTATGCAGATGTAACATCACTATTGTGAATGACCTTTTTGTACATATTTTTCTTATCTTCACAATTCAATTCTTACATGGTAATATGCATTCACCCACATTGATATGCAGTCACTCTCACAACTTTGTGCTACGGCTCATTAAATGTTTGTTTCATTATTATTGTATGTTATCTTATTCTTGTATGGATGTCTGTTTAGCTATTCGTATATGAGCATACATTTGCTGTTTTTATTGAAAATGCAATATTTGATATCTTAAAAACCTGAAAAATGATGCCAGATTTGGAATCAGCACCCCAAAATAACCTTAAAACCGTTAGAATACCTTATGCCAGAAAAAGTGTGACCGGTGTCATTTTTAACTCAATAAACAAATAAAATAAACCCAACATTTGAATAAATATCCTTGTATTTGTATTACAATAAATATAGACACGTACATTTATATTTTAAAGTGCATAAATGTACACAAATTAACAAAAAAACAATACAAAAGCTGAGTGCTTTAGTCAAAGCACATTCAAACTCATTAACACTAAATTAACGTAGTTAATAAACCTTACAATTAGAATAAATACACATTCATTTGTATTGTAATGAATACCGTAATGAATACAGACACGTACATTTATATTGACACGAGCGGTGAGTACCCAGCGTTGCCCGGGCCAAAAAGGCAGACACACACACATGTAGTTACACACACAAATCGACTGACACATACACATAGAGTTACACGCACATATCGACTCACACATACATACATAGACTGAACAACAACAACCGCCATTCGCCAGTAAGTGGCGGTGACATCACCACAACGCTTGCAATGCTTGTGCCAGGCTATGTGCACCTTGAGGCCACGTAAAGTGTCGAACGCCCGCTGGCAGGAGGTCACGAGGCAGACCCAGATGGCACAGGTCGACTGACTGATACGACTGGCTGATGCACCACCTGTGCCCCCTACTGTGGCAACTTGCTGTGCTTTAGCCACCCGGCGCTCCGCTCGTTGTTGTGAGCGTCGCTCTTCTGCCCTCCATTGTTGTTGGAGGGCGACTGCCTCCAACTGCCCAGTAGCGTCCTTCAGGAGGCTCCTCCACAGAGGCCGATCTTGACACGGCTTGGTACCAGTCATCGGCAAGTCGACTCAGCTCCACGTCCTCCTGTACCACATCACTCCATGTCTTCTCTAGCCCGTGCCGGCCCGTTTAGCCCCCTCGATCCGGCCGAACAAAAGATGTTTAGGCATGTGGTGTCTGGCCATGCGGGCTACATGACTCAGGCAACGCAGCCTTACCTGGCGGAGGAACTCACTGATGGGACTTTGTCCACATCTTTCAAGGATTTGTGAGTTCCTCACACAATGCAGCCTAGCTAAATCCAGGATGGATCGTAGGCAGGCCATCCTAAATGTTTGTAACCGGCGAAGATGTTCCATTAGGGGGGCGCAAGCGTAGAGAAGGGAGGGAATGACCGTGGCCGAGAAACCTGAAGCTTCGTGCGGAGTGATAGACCAGGTAGCTTCCACACAGTGTCACGCAACCAATGACAAGATAATGTGGCTCGACTGATTCGGAGTGAGACCTCTGCTGTTAAACCAGAGCTGGTCATTAGCACACTGGCAAGGTATGGGAAACTCTCCACTGTCTCCACAACTGGCCCATCACCAAATGGAAGTTGTGGGGGTGGAGCGTCCGATGGTAGAAAATACCCAGGCAGGTGCTTAGTTTTAGTGGGGCTGATGGTAAGGCCCCACCTCTTGGTGGCAAGCTCCAGGTTCAGCAGCAGCACCTCGAACTCCTCCTCCGAGTGAGTTGCAATTAGCAGATCATCGGCATACATAACGTGGTTGAACAATAGAGTGCCATCCCTTGACCGCACCCGGGCATCGATCAGCCTCCCATTGTATCTGTACCAGATGAAAATTCTAGCGGTACAGCCATTGAAGGCTTCATGAACGACGTGGTCCAAATATATGTAAATAACGTGGGAGCCAGAGGATATCGCTGTTGCACCCCAAGGTGTACAGGTGTAGGGCTGCAGAGGTGGTTTTTCCAGTGAAAGGCCGTAGGATTTCAGACAAAAAACGAGGCAGACCTGAAACACGGTAGGACAAACACCTCAGCCGTGGCAGATCACTGTTATAATTCAGTGGGCTCACATGACATTGACTTCTCCAAGACAGAGGTTCTCTGCAAGCCATCTGGCTATCATGAGAGATTCGTTCATGAGGCGATCCACATATACAAACACAGAGACAATTTCAACCGAGAAGATGGATTCTGGCTTAGCAATCATTGGAAGGACGTAATAAACCATTTCGGATCTTAACTGATTGTGTTCACGTTTACGGTGACTTTCAGACCACGTTCCACTCACTGGCATGGTGCAGTGTGCAGAGTAATGTATGGTGTCGTAATTGTATAGTAAATATATAGCAGTGTAATACACATTAGGGTGGGTAGAATAATACATAGTGTTATATTAAACGGATAAGGCAGCAACTGCAGTAGCAGCAGCAACTACAGCAGCAGCAGCAACTGCAGCAGCAGCAACTGCAGCAGCAGCAACTGCAGCAGCAGCAGAAACTGCAGCAGCAGCAGCAACTGCAGCAGCAGCAGCAGCAACTGCAGCTCCCTTTGATGCTGTTAATCCGGCATAATGCACATGCATATGCAGTACTAATCACATTCCTGCATTTCCCATAAATATGCTAAATTCCTCTTGATATGCAAATTCCTTTGTCAATGCGCCCAGCTTACATATATATGCTCCAAGCTCGTGTGCTGTTTCATTCAGACTCTGTCGCCTCGACGGACCTGGTTTTCACCTGAGGACGGCTGCTTGCGTTGTGGCCGAAACGTCGTGAGAATAATTTTATTATGTTTTATTTTTATTATTTTTTATTATTTTATTACTTCCTTCTACGTGACTTTACCGAAAGAACCAAGAAGATGAAGTGAGGAATGTATGGAAAAAAATGCTTATCTTTGTGGCTGCAGGGTAGGCACCTGGTTGCAGCCATTGTCGTACTGTTTGCAAGCTGCCGTGCTTGTTGGCGGACTGGAGTTTGATTAGCTGTGGCAGCAGCCATTTGTGCTGTGTTAGTTTTGTGTAGCCTATTGCTGTTGATGAGATGCATTCACTGTAGGTGCAGGCTTAGCAGCACTGGCAGCATGCCGTCTTGCTTCTTGGGTGTTCAGAAGTGTCCTCAATAGATGCAGCCATGGCAGCACTTGTACGAATGGCATCAGTTATTGTAATCAGCTTTGGTGAAGAAAAGTGCGCGTTTTCTGCAAGGAACGTTATAGGTGGAGGTAAAAATTAGTAAGCAGAATAAGCATAAATAGTGAGTGTGTGAGTGAATGCTGTGGTGAGATTGTTAATGAACTGATAGTTGAATGTGTAATCGTTGTAGGAATGTGAAGACAAAGCTGCAGAGGAATGAAGTATAAGGATGTAAGTTGTTGAAGGGAGTAATTGTTTGCAGTGCTTGAAGTGGGTATGAATAGTATGTGTTTGGTGGTGCTGACAAGTGATCCACACTTACATGGCATTCATGTGAAATGTATGTGTAGTGAGTTCATCTGAGTCGCAGATGTACACTTGGAGGCAACACATTTATTTAACACCAACACACGGGGTAACTGCCCCTTAACAGAATAACAACCTATGGTGGTGACCACCAGGCTAACTACACTAATTACAACGTAAATATCTACGACGGACAGGGACCACGGCTCGGGTCCAGGTCCACTTGTTGGAGACTCGGTGGAACGTAAAACGTATACGAAGGTTTCTTCAGGATGAACAACAACGCCGGTCCTCTGGGGGACCCGCCTTATATTCTCTGCGGTGTGGCTGGCTCCACCCTTGGCCACGACCACCTTCCAGAATCTTCGAGCAGGATCTGGACCCCAACCACGTGACCACCCCTAGCCCCCACTTGGGGCCCCTTTGTAGACTTAACTGGTCACGTGTCCTCTAGGTCAACAAGAGTGCCATGGCCTTTAGTAACCTAATTCCTACGGCTGGCACTCCCACACCCTATCCTGTAGGGCCGGTACTACACGCCAAGCGTGGTGCCATCCAGCGATATCAATCAGCGCTCACGGAGCCCCTCTAGGGCCGGTACTACACCCACCATCGTGGTATCCGTGATGTCATTACACCGCACGCCGTGCCTCTCTAGGGCCGGCACTACACAGTAACATCCTGCTATGTCACTACATCTGTAAGAGTTTATTTACGTGGGGAGCGGTGGCGCAGTTATTACACTGTGTAACAACAAAAAATGTTCCTGGGTAGTGGTATTTCCTAATTGCCTATGCCTCAAAAGTACAGAAAATTGCTATTATACCCAACAAACTTTGCTTTTGTGACCAGGATATTGATATTTAGAAATTTACCTATTTTCAAAACGGGCCTGGTTACAAAAGCAAAGTTTGTGGGGAATAATAGCGATTTTCTATACTTTTTAGGCATGAGCAATAAAAAAAATAACACTTAATACCCATGAACAAAAATTGTGTTTCATAGTGTTGTAATGCGGGCGTAGGGAGCTCTGGGTAGAGGTAGTACCTTTGTTTTCTGGTAGCTGCACTCAATTTTTGAGTGGATGGAAACACTGGTCCTCATCCATCTCCTAAATCTCTGACGTCTGGCTCCTAGTGCCACACCCCGGTAAACCGCTTCAGCTGGCGGGCTAAACGACGTGAGGGGGTGATGTCAACACTGCATCACTGGGCGAATGAACTCCCACGACGGAGTCACCGGCCAGGGCGGAAGGGTCTCGTTAGGACCCAACGGCCAAGTGTTCGGGACCAAGGCGCGCCACTTCGTTACTGTGGACTGCGGCTGTGGCCTACCAGCTATGGTTTGAAATAGCAGGGAAGGTGGATCTCTTCAGCCTTGGAAGGCCGTCTACCTAGGAGAAGGAAACTCTGATGTAAAACCTACGGCCCGAGGACCTCGCTGTCACCGTCCCAGCTTGCTAGGCCATGGCAGACGAACCCCGGGTTTAAAGGGTGGGGTCAGTTCTGCGCACACTGCACTCCACTTGAAAGCTCCTTTGCGCAGGCAAGAAGGAAATCTTCACGTCTACCCCCCCCCCCCCGGTCTCACTAAGTCCTGTAGCGATGGGAAAGGGGCGAACTCGGCAGGTGTAAGATGACACTGGCAGCCGCAGTCTCAATCCTGCATGCAGGCGGCTCAGGCGCAAGTGGTCGTCTGATGATGACCTGGAAACGACATCATCACCCGGCAGCACCCTGAGCGACCAAGCAGCCTTTTCTAGGGACAGCACTGCTTGCTCCACACGGAGAGGGGCCTAGAAAAGGTGGCCTAAACAAAGCTCGTCTCCTCCTCCCTCAGTTGGCTTACCGCGGTCAACGGGCATCTTCATATGCGGTCGAATTACATCAAAGAATCGACGGCGCATCCCACTCGCCTTAAAAGGTGGGAAAGGACTCAAACTCGCATGCTGGAACATCAGAACCATGCTAGACTCAGCTGACAGCACTCGACCTGAGCGACGATCTGCTCTAATTGCACACGAACTCGCTCGGCTGGATGTTGACATCGCCGCCCTCAGCGAAATCCGCTTTTCAGAGGAAGGCAGTCTGAGGGAGCATGGCGCAGGTTACACTCTCTACTGGTCAGGTAAACCAGCGACAGAGAGACGCCGTTCAGGTGTCGGCTTCATGATCAGGGACTCTATCGCTACCAAGCTTGCAAGCCTGCCAACTGGCCACTCTGACCGCATCATCTCAATGCGTCTACCACTTCGTGACCAACAACACGCAACGCTGCTCAGTGTGTACGCTCCAACTCTCCAGGCAGATCCCGCTGATAAAGACAAGTTTTACTCCGACCTACGCAGCCTTCTGCAGGATATCCCAGCTGACGACAAGATTGTCATCCTTGGCGACTTCAACGCCAGAGTGGGCAGAGACTCGGAAACCTGGAAAGGCGTACTTGGAAGGCACGGCGTGGGCAGCTGCAACGACAATGGACGCTTGTTACTTGAACTCTGTGCAGAACAGCAGCTTTCCATTACCAACACCATCTTCCAGCAGAAAGACAGTCTGAAAACAACCTGGATGCACCCTCGGTCAAAACATTGGCATCTCATAGACTACATCCTTGTGCGCCAGCGTGACCTAAAAGATGTCTTTCACACCAGGGTAATGCCCAGCGCCGAGTGTCACACAGACCACCGTCTTGTCCGCTGCAAACTCAGCTTTCACTTTAAACCCAGACCAAGAAACGGTGGCGCCCCGAGGAAGAAGCTCAAAGTCTGCAGCCTTCAGTCTGCCGCGGTCAAAGCAGCTTTCCAGAAAAGCCTACGATCTAGGCTAGAGGAACCGAGCTGCCTAGGAGACTCGCCTCCGATTCCTGAAGTGCTGTGGGACCGCATCAAAACTGTTGTTCTGCAAACATCTGAAGATACCCTCGGATTCTCCACGAAGAAAAACAGAGATTGGTTCGATGAGAACAACTTAGAAGTCCAGGAGCTGCTGTCAAAGAAGAGATCAGCACACCAGGCCCACCTGGCCCGACCATCCTGCCCGCACAAAAAAGCAGCCTTCCGCCTGGAATGCAGCACCATCCAGCGCAAGCTTCGAGAGATTCAGAACGAGTGGTGGACCAACCTCGCAGTAAAAACTCAGGTTTGCGCTGATACTGGCGACTACAGGGGATTCTACGAAGCCCTAAAAGCGGTATATGGCCCCTCGTACCAAATCCTGAGCCCCCTGCGGAGTGCAGACGGGAAAAACTGCTCACTGAAAAGGACTCAATCCTGAACCGCTGGTCTGAGCACTTCTACACGCTCTTCAATGCTAGCCGCTCAGTCCAAGAACCAGCGATTGACCGCATCCCACAACAACCAGTGAAAACCGAACTGGATGTGGCACCAACATTACAAGAGACTGAGGAAGCCATTAAACAGCTGAAGAGTGGTAAAGCTGCAGGAGTCGATGGCATCCCTCCTGAAGTATGGAAGAACGGAGGCCCAGCACTGCACACCAAACTCCATGAATTCTTCGTCTGCTGCTGGGAGCAGGGTAAACTCCCTCAAGATCTCAAAGATGCAGTCATCATCACCCTGTACAAGAACAAAGGGGAGAAATCAGACTGTTCCAATTATCGTGGCATAACACTTCTGTCCGTCGCCGGCAAAATCCTCGCAAGAGTACTGCTGAATAGACTGGTACCCGCAATAGCTGAAGATCACCTCCCAGAGACCCAGTGTGGCTTTAGAGCCAACCGGGGAACCACAGACATGGTGTTTGTCCTGAGGCAGATTCAGGAAAAGTGCCGGGAGCAAAACAAAGCACTGTACGTCACCTTTGTGGACCTGACAAAAGCGTTTGACACCGTGAGCAGGCAGGGACTTTGGAAAATCCTGGACAAGCTAGGCTGCCCACCGAAGTTCCTCACCATGATCGTCCAGCTTCATGAAGACAGCTTGGACAAGTCAGAAATAGCAACAATCTCTCGCAGCCCTTCCCTATTGCAAACGGCGTGAAACAGGGCTGTGTTCTTGCTCCCACGCTGTTCACCATTTTGTTCAGCATGATGCTCCAGCAGGTCACAGAGGACCTCGACGACGCTGATGGCGTATACATCCGTTTTCGTCTCGACGGGAGCGTGTTCAACCTGAGGCGTTTGCAGGCCCACACAAAGACCATGGAGCAACTGATCAGGGAGCTGCTTTTTGCTGACGATGCCGCCCTCCTTGCTCATACAGAGGCAGCTATGCAGCGAATTACGTCCTGTTTCGCGAAAACAGCTCAGATCTTCGGCCTTGAAGTCAGCCTGAGGAAGACTGAAGTTCTTCATCAGTCCGCACCCCATGAGGAGCACCATCCACCAAGCATCTTCATTGAACAAACAGAACTGAAAGCTGTCCACCAGTTCAGCTACTTGGGGTGCGTCATCTCGTCTGACGCCAAGATCGACAACGAAGTCGACAACAGGCTGGCCAAGGCAAACAGTGCATTTGGCAGACTATACAAACGTGTCTGGAACAACAGAAACCTTAAAAGAGCCACAAAGGTCAACGTCTACAAAGCTGTTGTGCTGACCACTCTCCTGTATGGCGCTGAGTCCTGGGTCACGTACCGTCGTCACCTGAGTCTCCTCGAGCGTTTCCATCAGCGCTGCCTCCGCACAATCTTCAATATTCACTGGAGTGACTTCGTCGCCAACACTGAAGTCCTCAAGTCAGCGAAGGTCATCAGCATCGAGGCCATGGTCCTCAAGACACAGCTTCGTTGGGCAGGGCACATCGCCAGGATGGAGAACCACCGCTTGCCTAAGATCGTGCTGTATGGGGAACTGTCCTCTGGCCATCGCGACATAGGGGCACCACGAAAGCGATACAAAGACTCCCTGAAGAAGTCCCTCACTGCTTGCTGCATCGATCACCGTCAGTGGGCAACACAAGCAGCTGATCGCAACTCCTGGCGGCACACAGTCCACCAGGCCACCTCCTTCTTCGAAGATACCCGCAGGGCCCGTATGGAGGACAAAAGGAGAAGGAGGAAGAACCATGATCCCTCAGCACCCATCCCAGATGAGACCTATACTTGCAGCTGTTGTGGCAGGACCTGCTTGTCCCGCATAGGCCTCTTCAGCCACCAGCGTGCCTGCAGAAGACGTGGATGTCCTTCCTAGATCTTCGTTCGCGAAGCCAAGCCATGAATGCGGGCGTAAATGGCCTCGCGGATGTGACGTCACGGGGGGAGGAGTTAGGTCACGTGGGAGAGAGGGATCAAGTCTTAAGGGGGAGAAACCGGAAGAGCAGGGGGGAGAGTTGGAGAGAGATAGAGAGTGAGGCCACGCAGGGCGGAGGTTGGAGGGTGGCGAGATCGCCACACACACCCAGGATAAGACTCGGCACCGTCGGCCAGCGGTGACCGAGCACGGAGGAACGGGGAGCCGGTTGAGGCTGCAGTGAGGGCAGCCGGAGGCCTGCACGAGGAGATCAGCAGCGGAGCTGCATCAGAGTGGAGTGAGAGGCTACGGGAGCGACGGCAGCATCGGGCTGCCAAGCGGGGGAGTCTCGGAGAGAGAGCCGTGTGGGGCAAGTGTAAAGAACCCGAATAAAGGACAACGAAGACAGACACAGTGGTCGAGTCCTTTATTACAGTGTTATCACTGTATTATGAACTCAATAATTAGAGTTTGATTATCGCCGACAACAAACGTGATTGATAAGTGAAAACTTCACTTCTTGTGGGTCTCGGCTATGTTGATTGATCCTCAATTAATTACTTGGTGAAGTGAGAGAAGCATTAATACTGAGCAGATGAAGGTGGCCATGCATGGTTCTGGACACACCACCACCTTTTTACCATGCCAATGTGTGACAGTGTAAGTTTGTATTTGCAGTTAAGTATATTAACTCTTTTGAACACGTAGGTTAAATCAAAACAATAGTTTATTTTAGTTTTCCTTTGGGGCTTTTTATAATAATGGAAACGGGAAGTTAACACAGCACATATGCAGCTGAAGTTAGATCTGTTCATCCCAGCATTCAAGGAAATCTGAGCCTGGCTTCATACCTCTAAGTAAGCGATTGAACATTAATCTATGCATTTCTGCATAATACAAATAGTATTATTTTCAACACCCTTTGCTATGTTAGCTGCATTTTTCTTTAATAAATATTCCTTTTGTAGCCAGACAACTGAAATTGTGTGCTTGGAGTGTTGGGTTAACATTCGTTTTTTAAATTAAAGGGCTTCCAGGCATATTTCTGACCATTTGTCCTTTCATCGTGTGTCATAACAGCCATGTGATTAATTTGGGAATCTTTTTCACTATATCATGAATATATGAATAAGTATAGACGTGTAAGTATGTGTGACTGTATATATGCATTCCTCTGTGCCTCGATACTGACGTAGATGGTGTGGATATTCTTTTTTTCTGTCTGCAGCTGACGCTTCCTCCGCAGAATAGATCTGATGGAGCAAAGGCACTCGGCGCAACTCGGTACAAAAAGGCAACAACGCGACCAGTGTGCATACAGCACGGATCGTCCTGAACATTTGACACAGCACCAGATAACTCACACAGGAGATAAACCCTTCAAGTGCACTGTGTGTGACAAGGCATTTCCATGGTCATCAGATCTTCATAGACACCAGAGAACACACACGGGAGAGAAACCTTCAGGTGCACTTTGTGCGGGAAGGCGTTTGCTGAGTCAACACATCTTAAACTACACCAGAGAACACACACGGGAGAGAAACCTTTCAAGTGCACTGTCTGTGAGAAGGCATTTGCATGGTTATCATGTCTTAATTGCCACAAGAGAACACACACGGGAGAGAAACCCTTCAGGTGCACTTTGTGCGGGAAGGCGTTTTCTGAGTCATCACATCTTAAACTACACCAGAGAACACACATGGGAGAGAAACCCTTCAGGTGCACTGTGTGCGGGAAGGCGTTTGCAGGTTTATCAAATCTTAAAACACACCAGAGGAGATACAATCATCAGAACATCCCCAAGGAGTGGAGTCTGAAATCGGCTTGTGAAAGTCAAAGTGCTGCAAAGAGCCCATCCCTCATGAAACCAGAAGTGAATCCCAGCTTGGACACTTTTAAAGGTATCAAGGTGAAATGTGAAGAGGTGATGAAGAGCGAAGAAATGAAGATGAAATGTGAAGAAGTGATGGTGAAGAGCGAAGAAGTGACGGTAAACTGTGAAGATGAAGATTCAACTCCGAAATTGGACCTTCACATCGATGGAGGCAACGTGAAGCAGGAGGAGATTCTGACTGTGAGGCAGAGGGAGGCAACTCCCAGCAGTTTGTGGAAGTGGAGGTGTGGGTGGACTTCTTAGACAATACAAAGTCAAATGGAGACCCGGTAGATGTGTAAGCTTGAGACAATGAAGCTCCAATAGATTCACCTTTGTCACAGGCCTTTAATGAAAAGAACATGAAGTCGAACACTCAATTCCTGGGTTCAACCTGCAGAGTAAGAGCGACCAGTATTTGTGGACCTGTGGGTTGGGTAGATGATTAACCACGAGCAAGAGCCAATAAGCTCCCAAGTGTTGTATATATTAAGTCTTGAAAAATAATTAAAATTAAATGAAAACTGAAAATGCGTAATGTTTTGAAATTATGCTAATTATGTATTTATGCTATATCTCGGGGTATTACCAATCGTGATAATAATATGAAGGTGTAATTGTATGAAGTTATGCAAGTGTATGTAATTATGCGAATTAGGCTCTGCTTCGTTGTCTCAGGCTGTTTTACCAATCGTGATAATATATTCATTGACTTAAAGCTTTCGTGACTCTAGGAATTCATATTCTTTGGATCTTTTGGTGAAGTTACGTAGATAGGCTTTTGTTATTTTCTTTGAACCTATCAACGTGACTTTACCGAAAGACCTAAATAATATAATACAGTGATCTCACTTGAACTTTTACTGATTATGTTTTAGTGTGTTCATGTCAGGTCTCAAAA
Source organism: Callorhinchus milii (assembly GCF_018977255.1). Lineage (NCBI taxonomy): Eukaryota > Metazoa > Chordata > Chondrichthyes > Chimaeriformes > Callorhinchidae > Callorhinchus > Callorhinchus milii. Next base: position 5,213 of record NW_024705373.1, on the reverse strand, counting down.
TTCAGATCTCACCGCAGGATACAGTTCTTATAATTATGATTATTACGCATGAACTTAGGAAGGGACACTCAGACTCTTCTGCGTTAAGCAACTTTAATATCTTAAAACAAAACACTGTAATATGCGAACTCTTATGCTAGGAATTGTCATTCCAGTACTCCTGGAAATGTCCTTTTCATTGATCCGTACAATTAACCCTCAATGGTTACGTTTATTAACTGGATAATAGAACAATCTGCTAATTCATCTTCTTGGTCCTTTCGGTAAAGTCACGTACTGAAAGAACCAAGAAGATGAATCTCTGCAGTTACGAAAGCTTTAAATCGAAATTTAATCGGCTAATTCCTCAGAGTAAAGAGACCATACACGCCAATAGATAAAAGTCCTTAAGAATCTGTTACAATATTAATACGAACAGTAGTAAAGAAACATGTGCCCAAGGCCAAAGTAGTTTTCAATGAATTAATTGGTAAGATTATGCAATTGATCGAAATGCCCTGGACAATAGTTGTGTCAGTGTGCCTGTTTGCCTAAGAGATGCTTATCAATTGGCTAATGGGCTTGAATTGATCCGCGGGCAAGATTCCGTGATCAAAATAAATAAATCTCAACCCAATAGTATTCCTGTGAGTGTGTAGATTCATAACATCGTAGCGTCATTTAATGTATTGCTAAAATACTTCTATATGACCATATTCAAGCAGCTCAATGGACCGGACAATGTTTTCCACGATCAGCTAATAGTTAACGCACCACCTTAGGATGGCCCTTTTCGAAACAAAGATCACTTTTGGAGCAATCTTATTAGTCCCGATATGTGTGTTGTGTGTGTGGGTGTATTGTCTTTGTGCTCAACTCTTTGAGTCAAGCCGGCGCAGAGGTGGGGCTTTCCTTGTACCGATAATACCTCGGTTTGCTTGCCTCCTGAGCGATGAGTCGTGTGTGTGTGTGGGCGTGTCATACACACGGCGCTCTCTCTCTTGGTGGCAGCTCCAGGCTTCTCCACTGCTGGATGATTGTTGAGTCGGCACGATCATTGCCTTTGGCGGTGCCCGATATCGCTCGCAGTTCGCTGGTCGCCAGCGCTGACACTTAGGGGTAAACTTATGAAGGCCGTAAACGAAAAGTTAATGCATTTGGGTGTGCCTAAAACATTGGCGATGTTGAAAAAGGACTTTTACTGGCCCGGGGTGTAGAGTGATGTCCTCCTCCTGATTAGAGGTTGTGTCGATTGTGCGCGTCGGAAATCTCCTGCACGCGACAGCAGATTCCGTCACAGTCCATTGTTGTGTCACGGCTGAATTAATTTGTGGCCCTGGACATGTTGGGTCCCTTCCCGGTCTCCCAGAGATGGCACAAGTACCTCCTCGTGGGGTCGAATATTTAACTCGTTGGCCTATGGCCTGGCCCTTGGTTGACCAGTCAACTGCGTCTATAGCGACGCCTTTGTGGATAAGGGGGCCCTGGAGCAACTGCTCACGAATCAGGGTATGAATTTTTCCTCCAAATTGCTCCAGGATGTGTGTGAGTTTTTGGGCACGTGGAAAATTCGCACCTCACCGTATCATCCGCAGAGTGACGGGATGGTTGAGCGGTTGCATAGAACCCTCACCGCTATGCCAGCAAGTGACTGGCGACAGTCGGATTGGGATCTGCACTTCCCGGGGGTCCTTGTGGCATACAGACTTGCTCCCCATGCCTTGACGGGTTTCTCACCGTGTTATTTGATGTATGAGAGGGAACCCGATCCCCCTGTGCAAGTTCAGTTGGGACTGAGCCCCTGCAGAAAGGTTCGGCAGTGCCTGACCCCATATTGAAAATACTGGAGCAGCTGCGGTTGGGCCGTGAAGCCGCTAGGGTCACTCAGCCCGCAGACAGGACTGGAACGAGCGGCTGAAGGGTCATGAAGTGCCTGGAATACCGTGGCAAGTGGGGAACAAGGCTTGGCAACATTGCCTCCAGGTGCCTGGGCATGTCCCCAAAACTGTACCGCCCCTGTCATGGGCCGGTCGAGGTCATTGAGGTTCGGCAGTCACAGTGTGTGTGTATCTGTTTGGGCCGGCGGCGCTGGTTTGTGCATCCTTCGTGGTTAAAAACACATTCTGTCCGGTCCGGTCGATTCATCCCCACATCCCTGCCGGCCGGTGTCTGATGTGTCTGGTACGCCAACCGCCAAGCCTAAAGTAACAGGCCGTGAGGAGGAATGTTCTGTACCGCCTGCAGGCCGGAGGATCTAAGGACCACGGACGGAGCCTTGCGGACTCCCTCATCGGACACTCATCACACTCAAGCAGACCCGTCTCTACCCGCGGGGACGGGCCTGCTGCACATACCCATTCGCGACGCGTTGTTTTTTGTTAATTCCCCATTCCCTTGTTCTTGTTATTTTTCATGGTCACTGCTTATGATTGTCTTGTAGTTAGGGGTCTGTCACTGGTCACTATAGAGTTGTGTTTATGAGTTGTCATGTTGCGTGCGCACAAGGGATGTATATTACAGCCAGGACGGCTGCGTTTATATTCGTGGGGGGGGGGGGGATGTAGTGTGGGAAAATACGTGGTGCGTACTGCTGCCCAAGGGAAACTGAGGGCAGGCAGGTGCGCGTGTGCAACGTAAGGTTGCATTTGCAAACCGCCACCTCTTTAACCGGAGATTCGGTTGCAGACTGGGTCGGTCCGGGGTTATACGCTGGCACCGGAGGTGTTGCCTTGGAGACGTGCGATAAGGAGTGATTGATGGCCTGACAGGTGCCAGCCTGTCGGTCCCTAAAGAGACACAAGGGAGTAGCTGGATAATTGGGAGGAGGATATAAGGGGGTGTGTGAGGACGGAGCGGGATTCGGGTTCTGGGACCAAGGTGAAGACATCTCGCCGCTGCCGCTCATGCTAGGGACTGCCTCAACCCTCACGAAACTACTGCACAAATCTACACCTCAACCTAAAAGTTTATATATCCCGCCACACACAGCCTACATGTCATGTAAATACATTTTGGTACGCGGAAAATTTGAATGCGGATGAGGATTAAAATGTTGGAAACTTTCTCGCGCTGATCAAACTCGTTGCTCAGTGTGACCATTGTTAGCAAAACACGTATAGCACGCAGGAGAAAATCCGGGATCAGTTTCTTATTTGTCACCGGAAATCCAGAATGAATTTATCCACATACTTGCGTCGACTGTAAAGAACCAATTGTTGAGTGATATCAGGAAAAACAAGTACTACGGTATCTTACTTGACTCAACTCCTGATCTAGGACATCGGAACAGCTTTCTCAGGTCGTAAGATTTGTGGATGTGGATTTTCAAACTAAAAAAGTAACTATCAAAGAATCATTTTAGGTTATACTGTATCGAGATACATGCAAAAGATGCAGCAAGCCTAGAAAGAGTCATCGTCGAGAGACTGAAATCTGACAACATACCTCTAGCCGACTGTCGGGCACAATGTTATGACAATGCTGCTGTGATGACTGGGAATATGTCCGGCCTTCAACAACGAACATGTGACAAATCACAGAGCATTGTTTGTCAACTGTGACAACCACAGCTTAAACTTAGCAGGAGTACACTCAGCTAAACAGGATCCACTTGTCGTCACATTTTTTGGAACAGTTGAAAGTATATATGTTTTTCTCTCGTTCAACAATTCGTTGGGAAGAGTTAAAAAAGCTGTGCCCATCACAGTAAAGCGGGAATCTGAAACACGCTGGAGTGCACGATCAGAAGCTGGTAAAGCTATCTATGAAGGACTGGATGAACTAGTAGGGCTGCTAGACAAATTATCGGAGGACGTAACTATGACGCCTGAAACCAGAAGTGATGCAGAACAGTTACAGGTGTAACTCACTACACAAGCATGCGTATTACATTTTAACTTCATAGTTTTATTACATTTCTGGAATGTCATTCTTGGAAAAATTGATCGTGTTCAGAAGCGCTTACAGGATCCTACTATGAATTTCAAGGAAGCAGCAACTGATCTTAAATCTTTGGAGCATGAATTTGTCAAGCTTCGTGATGATGCACAGCCTGGGGGATCGATGTGGACAGAAGAATTAGGCGACGTCGGAAGATGCCAGGAGAGCTGGCAAGAGATGCAGGACTTTCAGCAGAAGAAGAAATTGTGCGCGTTATGAAGTGTATTTTATCGACTTCAACAGGAGATGTCAACACGGTTTTTACGACTAAAAGACCTGAACACAAAATTTGGATTTCTGCTGGACGTCAAAACTCTTCTATCCGACACGAATGTCGATGCAATTCGTCGAAATTGCAAAGATTTTGGAAATTTCTATGACACCGACATCAATGGCCACGAACTTTTCACAGAAATTGGAGATTGCAAAATGCTGCTCAGTAACCAGAATGAAGTTCTACCAGAAACTCCTTTGGATCTTCTTGGTTTTATTGTGTTTTATGGAGACGACATATTTCCGAATTTGCGAATTTCACTGCAAATTTTATTAACAATAGCAGTTTCAATTGCAAGCTGTGAGCGGTCGTTCAGCAAATTTAAACTTATTTTGTCGTATTTGCGTGCTTCAATGGGACAAGATCGTCTCAGTGATCTTGCTCTTCTTAGCGTTGAAAGAGAAACATTGGAAAAAACTGATTTTGATTACGTGATTGACCAGTTTGCGACAGTGAAATCAAGAAAAATGTATCTTTTGTAGACTGTCAACCAGTCTACGACAGTGACTGAGTGAGCCATGTAATATAATTTCTATAAATTTGCTTCTTTAAATACAATATTTCATTACAATTGAAATTGTTATTCCTTATTCGATGTAATAAGAAAATGTGATTAAACGGGGGGGGGGGGGGGGGGGGAGGGGGGGGGGGCGCCAATTTTATAATTCGTCCCCGGGCGCAAAATATCCTAGCTACGCCTCTGGTGCAAGCTGCGTGAGCTGCTGTCTGTGTGCGGAGCTGTGAGTGTGGAGCTGCTGAGAGGAAGAGCTGCTGCAGGCAGGTCAGCGAGGTGTAAAAGTAGATAGGGGGAAGTTGGTTACAAAGTGACCTATAGACAGATAGGGTGCCTATAACTGGTATGAGAAAGAGTAATATAGTGTAAGCAGGTGACTTGGAACAACTTGTTCGACTGAGTGATTCTACACGACACTACATTAATTTGGGGAAAAGGCACATAAGCATTCATCGCACTGTTATATTCATATTTGCATTTATGTGGTTCTTGCTTAATTGCCTCAGC
>NW_024705372.1:21880-50735 GCF_018977255.1 Callorhinchus milii | reverse complement strand
CTGAGCGAAAATTACGACGCAGCTCTGTTTCGGAAAGCGACCTGGCCACGAATGGTGGCTCAACCAAGTGGCTTATCGTGTGGGAATTTAGAGTAGCAGCCAAATAATCTGAAACGCGTGTTGCTAAATGTGGAGGGGGGGGGGGTTGCATGACCCGGAGAAAAATCATCGCGACCACGGGGAGTACGCGCAAACTTCAAATATACAACAGGCATCAGGGTTGGGATCGAAACCACGATCTCCTGTATGTAGGCGAGGGCGTTAACGTCTCGCCACTGGAATGGGTGCCGTTCGTGTTTGGGGCGAGAGATGCCAATGTAAACATTTCAATTATAATTCACATCTCCAAGATATCTCTGGTTTCCGTAAGAAATCTTCATCCAGAAGCTTCCTCAGAGGCGCCAACTAAATTATTGTTCTTGTTTTGTGTCACTCGGCGAATATGTTCCTACGCTGTTTCCAACGAATACAATAAAATAGCTAAATAATTCAATACCGATGGTGTTTAAATTCATATATACGGTCTCATGTGTTCATAATAACAACACTGGTTTGGAATATATTTTACTTTAATTGAATTGCGCTCAGACCCGTGCTGTTAGCGATAAGATCGAGGGATGTGCAGGAGTTGTATAGATTGTTGATTCACGGAGCTACTGAACATGGTAATTAACACGGGCGACCTTCATACAGCAGGAGACAATCAATGGCTGCTGATGATGATGATGATGATTGCGATGATATATTTGACTAATGTGCTATACACCAAGAGCTGAAGCTGGGAACACAAGCGCAGAACAATCTGGCATCACCCTTGACCCAAGACATAGCACTGGTCAGCCGGCCCATTAAAGCCACGATTCCGGGGTGGAGAAGGAGGTGGGGTGTCAGCGAAGCAGCCACGGTGTTTGTGGACACACACGAACGTCAAATGCCCCGTGCTCTGGGACAGGAGACAGACGGCCCCGTCTGCACGGCCGGCGAGCAAGCCGCTGGCTCCGCTGGGTGGTTGTCATGGAAGCTCCGCCAAATCAATCCGGGCCCCACACTGCCGGCCTCACAGCGCGAGCCGCGCCCTTCCCCTCCCCGTAAGGGATGAACGATTTAGGGAAAATATCAAAAATATGTAATTGCGAATTTTTTTTTTCTGACAGATATTGCGATTTGATTTGCGATCACGTTTGTTTAAGTCAAGCTTCAGTTCAAGATTCACTGTGTAATAGATTGAAAACGTGCGATGGGCATTAGCACGTGATACCATCTAAATATGGACTGCTCTATATATTCCAATGCAAGGATGAGAACTTAAAATATATTAATTGCTTCCAACATGTATTTATAAAAAAATAATCATTAAAATAGAACAATCAAACATAGAACAATTGTTAAGTTAAATAAATAAAGTTATAATCATAAAAAACACAATTGCAATAAGAAAGTAATAGGACTTTGCAATTTGCTAATCGCATTGTTGCAAATTGAGATTTCGATTTGAAATCGATTAATCGTTCAGCCCTACTTCCCCGTGCCGTGACATCACCGCTCGCTCGGTTCGACTTCCTTGCCAGGTGTTGAGAACATACCTCGAGGCGGTTATGTTTAAATCCGTTTTTCGATTAACTCTTCCCAGCCTACGCCGTTAAACGTCGGACATCATGCTCAATAACGCAGCGCCATCCGAAAACACACCAGAGAGCCCGGCAGCATAACCGTGAAAATCCACGGAGGTCAAAGTGCTTTCCTGCACAAATTAGTGACGCTGTGCTCATCTCCTGTTTACAGCCCTGAGCCAGTGGTGTCAATTCCACATTCCTAGGGCAGGGTTACTATCCATAGGGCAATCACTGTTGATTTCCCTACAAAGTGTAACTTATATGCTTGGTCCTTTCGGTAAAGTGACGTAGAAGGGAATTAATAAAATAATACCAATATAAAACAAAAACAAAATTTTAAAACGTCGTGAGAATTTTTAGAAAAAAATTCTTGCTGTGGATTTCACACCTGATGATGATTGCTTGTGTTGCAGTCGAAACGTCGTGAGAATTTTTATTGTTTAATATTGGTATTATTTTATTATTTCCCTTCTACGTGACTTTACCAAAAGAACCAAGAATATGAATCCCTGCAGTCACGAAAGCTTTAAATCAAAATTTAAAGTGTAACTTATTTTATCGACTTCTGATGATCGATAGGCCAAGTCAACTCCCCAAACCAGGATTTCAACTCACAACCTTCAGACTACGAGCTGCCCGCTCTACCGCTACAGCCACGTGACCCTAGTCCGACCACTTAACTACATTAAACCCTTTTTAATGATAAGAAAAAAGCTTTCTGCGTGAATCCCATTCATAGACCACAGAGGGTGAGGAGGAGAGAGGGAATGGGGGATGGAGGGCATTGAGACCGAGTAGCTGGAGCCGCTGGTATTGGCCCCAGTACTCAATTGGCAGAGTCACCGTTCCCAGTTGCCATGGAAACAAGGCAAAAAAAACCTTTAGGATTAAACGTGGCCCCGAACCTCCCCACTCTTCACGCGCCCGTCACTTGCAGACACCCAACAGCTGCTCCTCTCTAAGTGATGGCCTGTACGATCGCATGTTAACTGGTGTTTAATTTAAGGAGGCAATTTGGCACTGTGTTTTTTTCTTTTTTCGCATTTGCCTGATGAGGCCCAATCCACGCTTGCCACAGCCTTGGCGTTGAGAGCATCGGCCTTTATTTGAGCACCCTTCGCGCCGAGTTGCAAAATCATCGCTAATTTCCATTCCAATCCGTTATGAATTAGATGTCACGCGTCTTGGCAGGTTTAATTTCTCTACTCGGCCGTGAATTCGCACAGAGCGTGATGGGGACTCGTGCTAGCGGTTGTCGTGGTATTGAAATTCAGCAAAGGCAACCTCGCGCGGGCTGCGGGTTTCTGCAATTTATTTCACGGCGGCAAATACTTTGTGCTCCATGTGCATTTAAAACCGAACGTTCATGATAATAACAATCCTTTCATTTTATATGGCCTAATTCATGCTAATAGCATCCCATAACGCCGTGCGTTAATCACATATGAGGACCAAATCTCATATGCAGCCACTATCAAGCAAATGAAAACTCAACTACTACCATGCAAAATCAAACACTCATAAACAAATTAAAAATGGTACTAAAACTAAAAGCACAAACAACAACAACAAAGTAATCGCAACAAAAAATAATAATTAGGTGTGACCCTCGCAAAAGGTTTCAATCAGCTTCAACTTGGAGGCAAGTTTGAAGGCGAAAGGGAAACTGAAAGTGCACCCGGAGAGGATCGTCGGGGTCTGGGGCTCGATGCTCGTCAAATAACTCGGCACAAAAGGCATCAGTCGCCGCGGTGTCATTTGAGAGCACATCACAGGAAGAGATTCGGACAAAAAGGCAACCGGTTCCGCAAAGGGGAGCGAGAGCCTCTCTTTAGACGCGAGAGGAATTCATAATCGAGACAAAATGTCAACACTGGCGCTACCTCGCACCGTTATTCCCCTCGCGTAAAAGCAGCTCCCGAAGACGCGTTCTCAGTGGGGCCCATCAACGCGATATATATTCTTTTCACCGCAATTACGTTTAACCAACGGTGATGGCTGAAGAGAATAAACTGGCTTTTCCCGGTTGTTGGTGATGAATGCCGCGCCCCCTCAGCTCGCTCTAATTAAAGATCAAGGCGCATTCCTCCCACCGCTAATGGGACGTGTCAGTGTCGTGTACAGCCTGATTCGAAGGCCTGGAAAAAATAATCTAATTCCTCCCCAGATGCCTCTCACCTGGACATTCAATACGCATACATGTTGAACTTCATTTCGCACTGTACGTAGCCAACTGTGCGAATTGGAGATGATGGGGAAGGACAACAAACTAAACACAAAACGAAGAGCAGTTCCAAAGAAATGGCTCTTTGTCATTTCCTTGAAATGAAAACTTCTTTAGAAACCCACTAACATTTGGCAGAGACTTGTAGGCCCCTGGGCTACAGGCACTGTGATGCCCCCAGGAATATTTTCGAAAGGAAAAGAAAGTTAAAGAAAAATACTATCTATTTTTACAAGGCTAACAACAAATAAAATGCAGCGTTCACAAATTGAAAATAACTTTTCACTTAATCTTTGGAGGCCCTCCAGTTGGCGGAGGCCCTAAACTGCAGCCCCTATGCCCCGTGCCTTAATCCGGCCCTGGTGGCACCCAGGCAGACACCACGAGGTTAGCTAACGCACACCGGCCTTCGAGTCGACCCGCACATCTCTCTCCGGCCCACCCTGGCAGTCGCTCAAAACGCTGCTGCACACGGGATCTTCAACGCATGATGTCACTGTAACCATGTGAGCGAGTAGTAATTATATAATTGAGTTGTATTTGTGTTCTTATTGCGTCCTGTGACTCCCACGCGCCCGCACCAACAACAACAACGGCAGCAGCAGCCACGGCGTTCTCTCCAAGCCACCACTTAATTCGCCCTTCACCAGCAAATCCACGTCTTGTCTGACACGCGTGGCAGCGTGAAGTCAGCATGTTCCTCGTCAGCTTGCCCAGTTGAACAATATCTTCCAACAGATGCCCAGGCCGGTCGTGGGTATGGGTTTTGTAGCACGGTAAAGCTCGCCCCCCCCCTCCCGGCAACCCTCCCTGAGTCTTACGACCCTGTGCTGCAGCTGCCTTGTATGTATGCATGTTGAACTTCTTTCGCACCGTACGTACCAATCGTGATATCTGTGTACCTCGAGGTGGCAGTCTGGCCCTGAGTACAGGGCCAGACTGGCCACAGATCAGAAAATGCATAGTGGGGCCAGTCGGTGGGCCAGTCTATGTGGGAAAAATTGCTAAATAATGTGATCAGAGTAAAAATATAGATATATGAATATTTGTTTATATAATTTTTTTATGAAAAATATTTTATTTCTTAGAATGTGTACGCTTCATTGTTTACTTACGCTCCCAATTGGCATTAAGTCCATAATTCAGCAGCCTCAAATATTATTCCTCATCAGCCCATTTGTGTTGTTTTGGACCCAGCCTAAATGTGCCAATGACATCGCACAGAAAACATCACGCGATTACATCATCACATCGCAAATCTAGCTGCTTGTCCTACAGTTTTGTCGCACAACCCATTTAAAACAATAAAATGAAGAAAGAATTGCCCGCAGCCCGAATTTGGGGCGGGTGTGTTTACAAATGCCTGGGCGGATTATTTTTTTTGTCCCAGTCCATCGCTGGATGAGTCACAGGGACGCAGCCTTCTGAATGGGGCTGCAAAAATGAGTCGCATGCTTCTGAGCACATAACAGCACATTTTAAAGGATCGACTCGGTTATGAACCAGTGGACTGGACTCGTCTGCTCATGTGGCAGCAAGAACAGCGCATTAACAGCAGTGAAATGGAAATGGACAAGGTGAATGGGTTGACCCATCAGGCCTTCGGCACGCAGCCCCTGCGTATTATGCACAAATCCACCAGCAATTTTTTAAGTGCATTGTTATCCTCTTGCCTAAGGTCACCATCAAAATTAATTTGAGCAAATGCGACCGACTGACAGCAGCAGTGCCGTGCTAAATAGACAACTGTTGGACTGCTTTGGTCCTCATGAGGACTCAAGGTTCAAGTTTCATTTATTTGGTATAGCTCTGTGAGCCATGTGGCTCATAAGTCGGGTGCAACCGCAACAAACAAAGTATGAACGACGAAACATCTTAAAGCAACGACGCGCAACAGAAACATCCATTATAAACCAGCAAATCTTCACACAAAAACCGCTGTGTGCAAAAATCCCAGCACAGTATAGCCATCAATGCTCACTGCTGCAAAATCTGCCTCTGGGAATCATCCATGTTTGAGTCGCCACATGCCACACTACGGGGCCCGTTAGCTTGGCTATGAATTAAATCTCTAAATATTGTAATGCAAGAAGAAGAAAAAAAACCATCACAACAGAAATAATGGTGCAGGCCGTAAAACCACGTGTGTATACAAGAGCGCAGCGCCACTTGTGTGCTGTGTGAGACGGAGATTCCGTCCCTGTTTTTAAACGTGTACTGTTTTCGGCCTAGACTATAATTTCGTTGTTATGCCGAGGTGTTCTCATCACTTACATATTTTAATGAATGCAGCTAGTGCGAAAGAAAAATATTAATTTCATCACAAACTTTCCCGGTTTTTAAAAAACAATTCACTTAATATCTACATATATTTTACACCTTTATATTTCACTTCAAAAAATATTATTTTTACAAACCGAATACCCGTTGAGTCAGTGCTCACTGATGATCCAGTTTTAGGCTTTCTTGTCATAGATGAAAAAAAAAGTATGACCCTTTTACTGAGAACCAGCATCAGATTGATATCTCAACGTTTTAAAGTTTGACACCCTATTAAGGCCACGTGAATGTCGCATCACAGACCCCGAGAAGTAAACCATTTAATTGAAAGGGAACCGCAGGAGGACTTCTTTTGGTGACTCGCTTTCCACACAACATGAGCCGCGTGTCCAGTCCCAACTCGCTCTTCTGATGATCACTGTTACATTGCTTTTATGGCTTTATTTTGGTGACTTCGAAAACGTTTTTTGATTTGGCCATGTTTGTTTGTTGTAGTACGGAGAAAGACTGATGGCCGTAATCTAAGTTGTCTTGTGGTTGTTGTTGTTGTTGTTTGACTTGAATCCCACGGGAATTTTTTCACACAGCGTTGGTGTATGGTGCTTTTTCTGGAATTTTGCTGGGTTTTTTTCCTGGATTTTCGGTTTGCACATAGTCGCTTTAAGATGTTTTCTTGTTCATGTTTTGTTTTTTTTTGTTGCGGTTGCACCTGATTCAAGAGCCGAATGGCTCACAGGGCTATACCGAATAAATTAACTTGAACTTGATGGCGGAAGCACCACCGAGAGAACGCGCTCACATCCCACGTCACGCACACGCAACCACGACATCGACAGCCACGTGGCCGGGACAAATCGTTCTCGGAATTAAATTTTGTTGTCGTTGTAAGCAGTTGTTTGTTTATGAATGTGAGCCACCGTGAATCGACGCCGTGCGTAGGGAGCTGTGTGTTAGGGTGAGCTGTGTGTCAAGCTGTGTGTAGGGTGAGCTGTGTGTAGAGTGAGCTGTGTGTAGGGGTGAGCTGTGTGTAGGGGTGAGCTGTGTGTAGTGTGTGAGCTGTGTGTAGGGTGAGCTGTGTAGGGTGAGCTGTGTGTAGAGTGAGCTGTGTGTAGGGGTGAGCTGTGTGTAGGGGTGAGCTGTGTGTAGGTGAGTCTGTTGTGTGTGGGGTGAGCTGTGTGTAGTGTGAGCTGTGTGGTAGGGTGAGCTGTGTGTGGGGTGAGCTGTGTGTAGTGTGAGCTGTGTGTAGTGTGAGCTGTGTGTAGGGTGAGCTGTGTGTGTGGTGAGCTGTGTGTGGGGTGAGCTGTGTGTAGGGTGAGCTGTGTGTATGGTGAGCTGTGTGTATGGTGAGCTGTGTGTGGGGTGAGCTGTGTGTCAAGCTGTGTGTAGGGTGAGCTGTGTGTGGGTGTGCTGTGTGTCAAGCTGAGTGTAGGGTGAGCTGTGTGTAGGGTGAGCTGTGTGTGGAGTGAGCTGTGTGTAGTGTGAGCTGTGTGTAGGGGTGAGCTGTGTGTAGGGTGAGTTGTGTGTAGGGTGAGCTTGTGTGTAGTGTGAGCTGTGTGTTAGGTTGAGCTGTGTGTAGTGTGAGCTGTGTGAGGGTGAGCTGTGTGTAGGGTGAGCTGTGTGTGGGGTGAGCTGTGTGTAGTGTGAGCTGTGTGTAGGGGTGAGCTGTGTAGGGTGAGCTGTGTGTAGGGTGAGCTGTGTGTAGGGTGAGCTGTGTGTAGGGTGAGCTGTGTGTGGGTGAGCTGTGTGTAGGGTGAGCTGTGTGGGGGTGAGCTGTGTGTAGGGTGAGCTGTGTGTAGGGGTGAGCTGTGTAGGGTGAGCTGTGTGTAGGGTGAGCTGTGTGTAGTGTGAGCTGTGTGTGGGGTGAGCTGTGTGAAGTGTGAGCTGTGTGTAGGGGTGAGATGTGTGTAGGGTGAGATGTGTGTAGGGTGAGCTGGTGTGTGGGTGTGAGCTGTGTGAAGTGTGAGCTGTGTGTAGGGGGTGAGATGTGTGTAGGGTGAATGTGTGGTAGGGTGAGCTGTGTGTAGGGTGAGCTGTGTGTAGGGTGAGCTGTTGTGTGGGGTGAGCTGTGTGTAGGGTGAGCTGTGTGTAGTGGTGACTGTGGTGGGTGAGCTGTGTGTAGGGTGAGCTGTGTGTAGGGTGAGCTGTGTGTGGGGTGAGCTCAATTCCCCGAGCTTGCAATTGCATGGAAGTGCAAACAATTTTGGATGGAAAGCTTGCTATTCACAGGCCCACCCACACACGCACGCACACGCGCTCTCAAAAAAACCGACAGCGCCGAACCCGTCTCCATGGAAACTGGCACGACCGCCTCCGTGCGCGTGCGTTCCTCTCGCGGCACGGCGATTAAACGCCGTGCTGGAGCCCCCCCCCCCCGTCTCTGCACCGGCGACGGAGCCTCGTGCAGCTCACCGCGATCGTGCCACCACGCAACGCCTCGAGGCGTCCGGGACGACGTCGGATGGGCCAGGAAATTTCCGTGCACGTTTGCACGTCAACGCTTTGCACTTGCTTGGGGTTTAAGAGTTTTAGCGTGCGTGCGTGCGTGTGGTGCATAACTTATTTATCTGACATCTTCATAGACGGTGAGATATGGGGGAGGAAAAAACTATTAGGCGAGAAAATGATCTCTTTTCGGGAGAGGGGATGAGACAATATGAGCCTGGCTGTGGCATCTGGCAGGCTGTGACGTTGCAATTTATCAGTTCAATGTATCAGCGAGCTGCTATGAGACCTGCGCTAAAACGTCTGCTGCACGGGTCGCATTTCTCACCGGTGCTTTGCGCGTACTTCACACAGCCGCCGCACCGCACGCACGAGGGCACAGGGCGGGCACGTTAATGGGAGCACAACGAGCTGACCGCCAGCCCTGGTCACTCCTCGCGGACCCTAATTCACCGGAGGAGAGAGGCCGGAACACAACGCAGCGAGACACGAGGGAACATGCACGCGCGCAACGCAAGCCCTTGCATTCATCCACTGCTGAAGGTGGAGAGCATGGAGGACGTGTGAACGCAGAAGTACGGTTCCACCGTGGATTCCGCTGCGTTGCCTTCCGCCGCCCACAGCGTAGCCCCTCGCGGCAGCCTGTAGCACCTGTTATGCACGGTGGCCTCCCATCCAGAAGCTATGCAGGCTAAACTCTGCTGAGTAGCGGCTGAGATCTGACACAATTGGGTGCATTGCAGGTGATTTGGTCACAGGCAAAACAACACTTATGGGCCACTAACATGTCATCTGCCGCCCTTCGCGCGGAATCCATTCCTCACATATGAATTTGGCCGTAGCTCTTATCTGTTACTTTCACGAGAAAAACCCACGTCTAGAAGTTAATCTTCTGACCTCCCGCCCAGCATACAAACTGTCTCACTTCATAGGGCCCACGCAGCGATTTGAATTTCATTTAGAAACCAAAGGGACTTTTAAAATTGAACATGTCCCTTCGCAACGGAGGGGTAATGCCACTAACTTGTGAAAGCGTCGCCGACACCGCCGCCACAGGAAACGTGTGAGAGTTACTCCCATGAAGGCACGAACTTCACAGACTCTGCACAGGCATTGCGACACTTCGCTCTATTTGATGTAGTTTATGTCTTTGTATCTGTTGGTGGAAAACTTCCACCCGCATTCACGTACACAGTGTCAATATGGCAGGGGCTACACCGTGATAGCTTAAGCCAAGATCCATGCCCCGTAACTCTGTTGTTTTTATAGTCACCAACTCTTATTCCACTCTGTCTCTCTCTCTCTCTCTCTTGGCCTCTCTATAATGTATTACGAAGAAGGCCCAATGGCAAAATATTGCCTGTTATATACTTTTTTCATTTTAAGGTCACAGTGTTATTGACGAATGTGTTACAAATGTTGTTTGCGCTTGTGCACCACTGCCATCACAGCAACAACACCAGCATCACCAAATTATTTGTTCAATTGATTTTTATTGATAGATCAGGTGTGCGCACCGGCCAAGCCGATCCTATTGAGAGATTGATATTGCATCGAGAGACAAACCAACAAGTAAAATGAGAAGAGGCATGAAGAGAGATAGAGGTAGAGACACAGAAAGCGGCATGGAGAGATGCACGAAAAGAGAGAGAGAGAGACACGAATAGAGACAAAGACAGAGATACAGACATACACGTGAAGAGACACGGAGGGAGATATCATCTATACACAGGAACAGACAGGGACACGTGTGCTAGCCACATGGCCCCATTGTGGTGTGGAGGCAGCGGTGTGGCCAGGGAGCAGTTCCTGACTTCCAACGCGCTGAGGTTGGGCACCTGCCGAGCCTTTGCAACGGCTCTGCACCACCAGTGAGTGTTCGTGGCACGGGCGTGCGCGCGCGCGTGTGTGCGCGCGCGTGTGTGCGCGCGTGTGTGTGCGCGGGTGTGTGTGCGCGCGTGCGTGTGCTTCGGCAGTGGTGTGTCCGCAGGGATTTGCTCCTGCGTGAGCTCAGCTGCGAGCACGGGCAGGTGAGGTGAGGGAGCGTCCGCTGTCGCCCTGTCACCGCCGCCGTGACGCTCGGATCAGGTTCGACGTGAATGTGGAAACGAGGCCAGAGGACACACCGGCGCTGGGGGCATGGCCCAGGGGGTGATGCCTGCCGAGTTCAGAGCATTGAGCCACCGCCGTCGCCAAAGAGGCATCAACGTGGGTTTCAGCCAACTGTGTGGTGGTGGTGTAGCCCGGTGGTTATCGCCCTGGTGCAAGGTATTTAATTGGGCCCTCTGTTCAATTCCCCTCCTCTCTGTAGTCCAGTGTTTGGGCCCTCTGGCCAATTGGCAGTTGCACCGCCTGCACACGCGGTTGCTACGCCGCTGCACACTCTGTGATTAGTCTGAGTTCTCAAGCGTCGCGAGTTGGATGGCAGCCAGCCCAGCCACCAATGACTTCATAAAAGTTGGCGTTTCACTTAATTTGGCTCATTCCAGCTCCGAGGTTTCAACATTTAAACTCGATCGATACGCGACGAATGCTCTTTCCTGGGCATATAACAAAGCGTTTGTAGATACAAACGAAGTATACTACAGATGCCTCATGAAGTGACTTCAATCCCATTTCTAAGATGACATCTTCCAAATCGAATTGTCTTCATCTCATGGTGTAATGCTAACGGCGCATTACGATAATTGGATTCATCATTTGTGAGCGACACATGTAATTATACCCACAACGAGTCCATAATGGGCACCTATCAAGGCCAGTGTGGCACACAATGGGGGCGGTGTGGCCAGGACCCACGTAGAACTTGCCTTGCCAGTGCGGTTGTTTCCGCGCCGGATTAGGTATGGCATTTACGGCGAGTCCACCCCGGGGAGCGCCAGGAAAGCTTCAACTGCCACGTGCCTCTGATGCAATCCACGATCAGGACCCGACCGTGGGTTTGCAGGATTGTACGCGACCACTGAACTCCGACTCCTCACGCGCACACTCACAGACGGGGGGGGGAAGCTTTGCTCAGTGGTCAGCAGTCCGGATATGGCTGGCACGACAGAGAACGGCGCACAGCCGCCCATGCCCTCGACACTGCTGGTTTGTCAATTCACAGCTGAGCGTGGCTCGGCCGCTGTACGCCAGTCCTCTCCGCTGCACCGCTGCTCACACCGCAGCCCTGCACCACGATCCGGCTTGCCGCCACGGCACTGGGCCCGCAGCCTCATGGGCAACGGCGTCTAATTGTAGCAGAGAGGATATACACATTCTAGATTCGAAGCTTTCGTGGCTGCAATGATTCATATTCTTAGGTTTTTTCGGTAAAGTCACGTAGGTAAAAAATTAAAAATTAATAAAAGTAAAATCTAATAACTAAAAATCACGACGTTTCGGAGGCAACACAAGCTTCCGTCTTCAGGTGGAACCGTCACAGCACGATTGCTGTATCAGGTGGAACCGTCACAGCACGATTGCTGTATCTTACTTGATACAGCAATCGTGCTGTAACGGTTCCACCTGAAGACGGAAGCTTGTGTTACCTTCCGAAACGTCGTGATTTTTAGTTTATATTTATTTTACTTTTATTAATTTTAATGTTTTACCTACGTGACTTTACCGAAAAAACCTAAAAATAGGATATACACACATACATTTCTCTTTTTAGTAAGTTATTGAAGAATGTGTTTACTTTGTATTAACTGTGCACGTACACCACCAAGTAATTTGAGACGGACGCCATCCATGCTTCCATTCTACGCCCGTCCTTGTGGAAGAGATACGTGGATGACACGTTTGTCATCTGGCCACATGGCCGACCGGCTCTGAAACAATTCCTCAACCACATCAATTCCATACACCCAGCAATCAAATTCACCATGGAGAATGAAAAGGATGGCATGCTACCTTTCTTGGATGTCTTAATCAAAAAGAACCAGATGGCTATGAGCCACTCTGTCTACAGGAAAGTAACCCATACTGACGCCTACCTAAAACCTGATTCCCACCACCATCCATCCCAGAGAATTCCCTCATCAAAACGCTACACCATAGAGCTCAATGTATCTCCGACCATGAACACCTGACCAGTGAACTCAAACACGTACACCAGGCTCTCAAGGCGAATGGATATTCTGACTACACAATCCGCAAAGCCATCACCCCAACCGTGAGGAAGGAGCCATCTGAAGATCCAATCAAAACCATCACCTTGCCTTACATAGCAGGGATAACCAAAAATATTTCCAAAATCTTGAACAAACACAAGATCCAGGTCCGATTTAACACAGTGCATAAAATTCGTGATCTGATTCCATCTGTGAAGGACAAGATTCCTGACATGCAATATCCCGGCGTCTACAAACTAAGCTGTATCTGCGGCAGCAGTTACATTGGGGAAACTAAACGACATGTCTCGGACCGTGTTCGTGAACATAAGGCAGATCTGAAACACGGCAGGACCAATACTTCTGCCGTGGCTGATCATTACTTTAATGCGGCTGGCTCACGTGAAATTGATTTCTCTAAGACGATGGTACTTTGCAAGCCGACTGGCTATCAACAAAGATTCGTTCACGAAGCCATCCATATATACAGACACAGACACAATTTCAACCGAGACGACGGTTTTAAACTCAGCAATCATTGGAAAGATGTCATCAACCACTTTGGGTCATGACTTGATTTGTGTTTCTTGTCAACCTCTACCGTCAGCAGTGTGGATGGGTGTAGTGAGGTGCAATGCCCCCCCCCTCCCCATCTCTACCCCCCCTCTCCTCCCCTATCTCTACCCTCTTCCTCCCCCATTGTCTAACACACTTGGACTGCGCCCTCACCTTCAGCTCCACCTCTATCTCTACCCCCCTCCCCCTTCTCTACTCCCTCCTCCCCCATTCTAATCTCACCCGATTTACCTCGCGTTATCTTCTAGCATGTTCTCGGCTCTCTAGATTGTCCACTTGCAACGATAAAACGTAACTAACCCCGGATATCCCTGCTTCTTATTTCATCTAAGCACATTGGCGCTAAGGTTAGCTCCCACTGTTTGTGCCAGGGTATCCTGAGCCTATGGGCATGGCACCACTTGTCACGGTCTCTTACCTTGGCTGTCCTCCGTGCCACGTATGGCTGGTCACCCTGTGCGGTATCATCTTGGGTGCTGGAATTCCTGACATCCTTTCCGCACCTTATGTGTAGCTGCCCGTTCCGTTGGCACGTGCACGCATCTGACGTCGGTACGAGATCCCTGGATTCCTAGGACGCACAGCGATCTGTCCGCAACGTAGTATACAACCTACCATCTCGCTGGGTCACATGGTGTACGAATGAGACTATCAATAACGAACAGAATAGCTCGTACTTATGCTATTTGAGCCATCGTGATGTTATCGGCCAGACCCGACCGGAGGCGAATTTGTGGCGGATTACAACGGAAAATTCTGCCCTATCATGATCCCATTGCGTCCCATTACTTAAAACCATTGCCACAATGACCCCTACGGCATCTAATCAGGGTGAAAAGTTATCAATCCTCACAACGTCTTAGGGGAATATTTTTGTTGGTGATTGGGAGAGTAGTACTTTAAAAAGGCGCGTGATTGGCTACGAACTGTTTAAGCCATTAAAATTACTGCCACCACTACCTACATTTATTCCGCGCAATCTCGGCCAACACTTTAAGTGCATGCACTCGAGATGCGGGATATGCTATCCACGCGGACCGACCATATCTATCTCTGGTCTGCTCTCACGTGGTGCTTGGCCAAAATTGGGGTTATTGCTATTTCGTTTCGCCTCCTCTCCTCGCTGTCCCAAAACATCAAAAGGTAAGAGACGTCCTGTCAACATACACCGACCCTGATTATGTCTTCGGAAACTCAAGATACGGGTCCCTTTCAGGAAGGCATTCTACCAAACGTCTATTATGCCCAACGCAACGGCTTTGCCTCAGCGAGCCGTGAGACATTCATGTGGCTACGTGCACCGAATTCCCGAACCCCCGTGTAAGACGTAAACACTTTTCAAGATAGGTGATCTGGTCGCTCGTATAAAGATGGCTTTTTGAAACCCCCGCACGCTGAGGCAATCGGAACCGGCTTATCACGGGCACCCTCACCCACAAGTTACGGCAGCGTCCACAAATCTGACGCCTTCACCCACAAAAAAGCTCCACCTAAGTGTATACCGACGGCATATGCCGTTTTTTCGTTGGACAGGTTACGATGATGGCGCGCTTAGTCTGGATACAACTTATTGTGTCCAGCGCCGACCCCGACAAGATTCTGACGTATATTTTACCAATCGCCGCCATTGCAATGAACGATACTAACCGTGAACCCCGAGCCTCTATTGCGTCAAATAGCCAGTCATAAATGACCTCTCCGACAGTGACTATACTGGATGATTTTCGATTTATCATCAATAAAACCAGGAGGGAATAGCAATACGTAGCAGTCAGGTCTTGGTGGAGACGCAGGGAAAGGACTGCGCGGACGTGTTTAGTGCCTCTACCTTCAGACACACATATGAGTTTTCTCCCGTTACTGCAGGGTGAGCACGCAACTGCCCCGCGAATCCGGACAGTACGGTAACTCCGATTAAAAACTCCCCTGGTGGAGATGTCGCACGGTTCAACTTACGGCGGATTGCCCCGGGCGTCAATAACCTATAAACGCGCTATAGCGGCTTTGTCGCGTGCACTACCCGTTCAGTATGGCCTCAGTGTGGTGCCTCAGTCTGGTTAAGATCCAGGCTCATATGTCAACCGACGATGGGCCTCATTGCACTCAAGGCGTACCATGTGCTGGGAAGGTGCTCATTCATGTTGCGGTTGTCTCCTTAGAGTTTAAAGGACCGTGACCCCGAGATGCGAATCAGTTAGAATATCAGTCTTGGCAGAGTGCACCCGAAATAATAGGTCTTGCAATAAAACTTTTACCAGTATAATAGGAATGTCTTACTAGCAGTAGGCTGAGACTTGTAAGCACTCGTATCCTACGTTAATCATATTATGGTTAACTTGATCAATTGCTTCCGAGCGACATGCCCCAAACTGCCATAGCCGCCAAGGGAGGTTGATGTAGTGGCATGGGTAACCAGAAAATTACAGATCCCCGTCAGACGCAAGCTTATGCCTGTCCCAGCCCCGTCCGCTACTCGCGATCAGCGATACCCATATTCTCTCGCGGTCTGGAACAGTATCGCATTAGTTGCTAGATGTTAGACTGTTAACAGTAGTCGTTTCGAATTGGAGGACTTGCAGCGCCTTTCCAGTATTGTCGCCGCTTCGGATAGTAGAAACATCGTCGTTGTGGCAGTCTCGGCCTTAGTATACTAAACAGCATACTAAAGATCGGTGCGACGTCAAGGTGGAGGGGGGGTGTAGCACATGATAATACGGACAATCTCGCAGATGGGCACGACGTTAGTCTGATTCGATTAGTGTTAGATGGTTCAGGGAGTCAGGGCACTCCCTGGAAGGGTCAAACTCGTTTGATTGTTTACGAGAGATACTTTAACCTGAAAGCACCATAGGCGCAACGCCGAAGGTTGATGGACAGTACGGCCCCGGGAGCTGTTAGGAGTAGTCCATTAACTGACAGTGCCGAGTGGACCGGGAATGAGTCCGGGAAGTACTATGGCTACAGAGTCCGCAGGAGTGCTGTCGTCTAGTGGGCTGCTAATTAGATAGAAATTCACCCTTGCATTTCAACAGGGGAGGGAACGGCATTCCATTCGTCCGGTCACTAGATCTAAACAGCTGAAGCGTGACTCGGTAACATGGATGTAGGAGGTTTGCAGTTCACTCCGATTAGCCCTGGGGACTTCCATACTGCCATAAGACTTCATTAACATGATAAGCCTCAGTCTCGTCTGGCAAGAGGGGTAATGGTGTGGAAGAAGCTGGAGGTTCCTCCGCGAACGTAATGAGCGTCGATTCTCTTCATAGAGTCTGGTCCCAATCATACCAAGTAACAACCCGGCCAGGAAGCTTGGGTCATGACCGGACATGTATGTCTCCCGGTGGAGCCAGCTCTTCTGTGAAAGCGGGCTGCTACTTTTTTGGCAACTTAGTGTAAGTGCGTCTGTCAATCTGGGATAGCGTGGACCCAACGAAATAGTGTTCCAATAAACCTCGCTAAGGTCCATCAGTCAACGATGGATGGATCCGTGCAGGGCGGGCTACTACCTTGACTCGACCCTGCTGGGTGTATATAGTAGTCTTCACTTGCAACGTGGTACAATCCGACTAAGACGAGTACCGTTGCGGCATACGCGTTCCCAAGGAGAAGTGTCATACTCGCAGTCCGTCGGCTCGGCTTTCACCAGTCGCAACGCGGAGTTGTTCAAATACTCTTTGACCAGAAGACTTATGAGATTCCAAGGGACCAGATGATTTGTTGGGTCAAAGACGCCCTCCGCTAAGGATGCATGCGAGGGGGGTACCCTAGATGACGATTCCCCGGGGACACCTATTGAATGTTGCGCTCTCACTGTTTCTGTCCGAGTGCACCGAAAATTAAAGATTTATAGTTCTCGCACGGGTCACGACAAAAAGTCATTCCTTGATTAAAGCGATTGGATTCGACTCAAGTCAGGTGACGTAAGTTTTAATCTATCGGTTAGTATTTAACGGTCTGGAAAGACACGGAGCCGAGATCAAGATACTCCAAATTGCACTAAAAGGTTGCATTGTTGCCACGCGCCGAGACAGTGGGGTCACTTGCAATCTCCCTCGGGGCCCACTACTAAATATTCGTCCCTAGCTACATGCAACCCGGAGGAATCACGCAACTCTAGTATGCCTGAACTTATAACCTGCTGCGACTCCGCTCCCGAAAGCTGCTACAAGCGGTGTCGGCCGGGGCTCGCTTAAACTTCCACTCTACCCTATAGGGTGAAGTTTGGCCCTTAAAACGCCCAAGTCCCGAAGTCACGTCTGAACATCCCGGCCATGGTCCCCAGCCGGGCAGCAGATAGCACACATACAGGGAAAGAGCCTTCGCGGGCTCTATGTCAGAAACTATTACCCCACCCTCAATCACTTCATTACTCCATGCAGTCTTCCCCTGCTATATACTGGCCTCCCAAAGATCCAATGGATAATTCGGCCAAAAGAACTGCGTTCGGGGCTAAATTTTCGAATCCTAGATGTACTCGCGGGACCCCCATGCTTACTGTTAGTGGTCGTATGGTGGACGTCTAAGCGAAGTGCATGCCCAGCCGCGCCGCAATAAGAGAGATGGTGGGTGACTAACCAATGGCAGAGCCAAGCCAACTCTGCTTACCCAGGCAGTTGACACACGAGTAAATTGACGCATGGTTGAACGCCCCGCCGCATCCCCTAATATTCCGGCCCCTGCTCATAATTCGGTAAGAAAATCATGCGTATAGAGATCTGCTCATTCGTTGGTGTTAGAGTTTCGCGTGGAAGCGTAATGTGTCCGCTCGTTTCACGTAGTATGTTGGATTATGTTTAATGGGTATCATCCTGGCAACGGCTAAACGATAGATCCCCCAAGGTCGTGATCGTGTTTAGATTCAGACTTTAGACTAAACGTCCGAGGTAGATCAGTAATTCACAGCGTGAGCGCAGACACAACCTTGATCGTAAACAGGCATGATCCTACAACAAGTCCTCCCTATATACTTTTGTCATATCGCCCTGAGCATCGGAGCTTATATTCTACGACTTGTTGAGTAAACCCCTCCTTGGTAACAGGCCAAAAGTGATTCTGAAAGAGCTTATCGACGTTATTACTTTCTGGCAATCCTCAATAAACGACCGTAATAAACACAGTCCGAAAGGAGTCAGTGTGGCGATACCCATCTTAGGGATTACCGAAAACGCGACACAAATAAAGCGTAGGCTTCACTTTAACAGTCGTCGATAGTTACTATATATCTTTTAGATTCTCTGCATTGGGCCATTAGATGTTAGGCAGTCATAATTTGTTTACGTCGTCATCAAACGCGCCCAGTAACGGAGCCATGCTCCTATCTTGCCCGCAGAACCAGCTCCAAAGACCGCGGCCCACCCTCAAGGACCCGCTCTCTAGCACTACGACACCACCCTAGAG
Source organism: Callorhinchus milii (assembly GCF_018977255.1). Classification (NCBI taxonomy): domain Eukaryota; kingdom Metazoa; phylum Chordata; class Chondrichthyes; order Chimaeriformes; family Callorhinchidae; genus Callorhinchus; species Callorhinchus milii. The sequence continues at coordinate 32,109 of NW_024705372.1, read as the reverse complement.
TTCGTCCATGTGCATCTACGTGTAAGCATGTGGATAAGAATTCCTACGAAGGCAGGACCGACAGGAGGAATGTTAACCCTCCTCGCCGTAATCAGGGCTTTTAACGTCCGGGATTTCGCAAATGACAGCACAGAGTGTACTCATAATCATATCGAGCAATCAAACCAGTAAGTCCTCGTTCTCAGCTTACATCTGAAACATGGGTTACAATAAGACACTTTATGATGCCCAGTTAGACATCCTCTGACCCTAGTTTGTAAGCGTTCAGCATGGCGATTATGTGACTGTAAGTGGCGGTTATATCCTGATTAGGCGCTCCAGCCGACGTCCATGAAAGGAGTCTTCTGATTAACATCTTCCACAGATCTCATTAGAGGCTCTCTTATCTTGGAAGTAATCACCAATGGGTCTGTACTGTTGCATTCCTACCGCTAAAGATGAGCAACCGTAAGAGATTCTTTACTATTTGCTAATCGATAAGGAGTTGCCCCATAGAGTGGTAGAGCTCTCGCGGGTCGGATGTCCGCTCATAAAGGCGCTCATGATCCAACTGAGGTTCGAATTTGTGCCTATAATGAACTCATATGTAAATCCAAAAGATATGCGGAAGCAATCCTGATCCGTCGGCCTCAGACCAGCAAGGTTTTGTCCCTCACGCAAAGTTCACTGCGGTTCTTTAACTAACGTATCACTATGTTGATTATCTCTCTTAAAACTCTTTCTTATAAGAGCTGCAACCTCTTTACGGGCTATCTCGCCCTAAAGTTAAATGCGAACGACGTTCATGAAGCTGCCACAGGCTGCGGCTATCATATCGTTGGGCAGACGACGTTTAGATCATCCAAATCGCAGCAAGATTACACCGAACCCCTTGTCTTCATATCCTTCTAAGCCGCTTCGCCTGCAAGAACCACAGAGGATTTAGCGCTGAAACTCCCGAGCAGCTCGCCTTGACCTACAGCCTGGAATCTCCGTTGTCTTCAGCACGCTAAATCTGATCACCACTTGGTACCAATGCTTGATTACATTGTAGCCAACTGACCAATGTGTGGGCGGCGCGAGCGACACTTTTTGAGTAGATGTCTATGCGAGATCCACCCTCAACCTTCGGTCTATCATTATCGATCCCACACGCTGCTTGGGTGGGAAGTACATCGACATCCCCGCGTCCACGCACAATTCATTCTGGAACATTACAGTAGAAGAGTTACGCCGCGCGCTGTTGCGGGAATTTGCCTCGGTGTTGCCACTTTGGGTTAGGCTTGACGCCCCTATTTAGCGGGGAATTCACTCAGACCGTCCCATGTTGGTGATCTTGGCCGCGTTACCGCATCCATCGGAAGGCCCCCTGGCTAGTCTTACGTGCTCATAACCACCCTGTTTTGTAACCCCAATGCGAACTTCGTGGTTTAAGACTGGCTTAAATTAATCCTACCCCACCAGCTCACTAACGATTGACGTATATAGTAACCGACCGTTATGGATTGTTTACTTCAATAATGTATAGTGACGTGTAGTTCTTATCTGTGTCCGAACGAGCTTTTGTTGCGGGCTTGGCCAATGTTGTCCCTCGGAGTAGATAGCCACGAAGAGTCCGCGGGTCCTACTAGACCGGCTTATCATGTATGCCCTATTTTAAGGTTGGTAGGCGTTGAAATGTGAGGGGCAAGCGAATCCTTGGTGGTGGCGGGCGTATCGTCGGGCGCGACTTGAAATGTCCGTATATGTTCAGTACGGAGGTCTGGGGGTGGTCTAGCGGACGCTGAAGTAATCGATGCCTACATAGCACCCCCTGCCACAGGTTTAAAGTAATTAGCTGACCCTCGTATCTACTTAGTGGGCTCTAGGTAGATAGACTCCGTCTTATTTACTTCTTCCAGTAGTCTTCCTTCCAGCAATTGTCAGAAGACTGTGAAGACGCACGAGGGATTCAAGCAAGTAGACGGAGTTATGATAAGTATTGACGCTTGATATGGCAGCCCCAGCTCGCAGCTGGTAAAAAATCTTAACGGAGGCGCCCACCGCAAAGGCTTTCTTAGGTATCCGACACATCGAGTGGCAAGATTCGGAAACGTCGTTCACAGTATAGTTCGGACATAATGTCGACGTCCTGTCGCGCTCCTTGTCGATAGACCTTTTCGGGCCCCTAAGGTGAGCAGATGACATAGGATAATATTACGTCAATGACGGGAGAGTAGGACTGCAAACCGTCTTGTTTTGATGTGAGGTAACCGGTGCACGGGCCTAGCGCCCCAAGTGGCATAGACGCCTTAGTTGATTGCATAAAGTAGCGCCTATGCAAGCTTGTGCCGGTACAGATGTCCGGGTTGTTTACTGTCGGCAGAGACAGACCCACTTCAGCTACCAACTTGTCGCGAGCCCGCAATGTGTTAGAAAGATCCCCCTGTGATAACGCGTATGCAAACAACAGCCCAAGCCTATCCGGAAGCTCCCTCAATACTAACGCCATTTTAGTACCAAACAACTGCAAAATCCCGTTCATAGCGAATCGCTCACCTCGTCTGTGACAGGGAATTAACGATTAACTAGTCTTAGACGCATATCAGAATCGCAGTGGGTACCGCTCAATACAGTGTCGCTGTACCCCGTGCATCCCCCCTTGGCGCAGGTACAACCCACGCCGATCTAAGTTCCGTCGTTTAAGGCTCATATTCGGAGCTTTGTACCTCCACTATCAGGTAAATATTGTGTAACGGATTATACCGCAACCGGGAGTCAGAACACGCGTGTCCGCAAGCGCCTTCCTGATGACCACTGCCGGCGCTCCTAGACGGTCTAACTTGTCCTATGATCAATGTGGTCAACGGTTAACTTAGCGCGCTCCTCACAAGGGAGTCTGGGTTCTGGAGCCTTATGATGGCGGTACTTAGTAGTATGCCGTAGACGTAGGACTGGGGTACGTTTCCCTCCCAGCAGAAGTAGTTACTCCTCTTAGATAACGACGATACATCCGCTGAGCAAATACGTCACTTTTTCGGGTTTGCTTCCGGCTAGCATGTCACATTTCTGCAGATCTCAATCTGTACAGAGCTTCCAATGGTAAGCTTGCAAATAGCCTGAGAACAAACGCGTTCCGACACTATCATTTTGGAGAGAAATACCTTGCGGACTTAAGAGGGAACTTCCGCCGATTCCGTTTGGTCACGTAATTGAACTGTACCAGCAATTGTCTATCCATCGGGATCCAGGAGTCAGTTGTATTTATGGGATACTTACATCATCTCTGCCTTGATAGTGAAATGTGGGGCAAGTGGTGGGACTACGGCGGTAAACTAAACAAAAGTTAGGCTTCGTTACATTCATGACTTTCTCTTATAGTCCTGTGTGGAAGCTATTGCGAATGTCGTCGGATACTCAACCACGTGGGGTTACGACATTCTCATAACGTTCCGTCGCCAGCGTTAATTACTGTAAAATATACGTCTACCGCACAAGAGGGGTGTCCACGCCGGGTTCAGGTGTCGCCGTTTTGAATTATGAACGTACAGCTTACCAGACCCAGGGAAGCATATCTTTGGAAGGAATGTGAATTTCATACCCGGCTAAGTACATGAAAGGGTACACAATTGAATAGAGTCCGCACAAAGCCACGCGTTATACTCCGAGTAACTCAACACACTAATGATGGCCCGCGCATCGCCTGTAGAGAATCAGTTTGTACGATAGGGCCAGACTTGACGTCAGAACATTAAACTCCGTGAGTGGCTGGAAAAAGAAGCAAAGTACATATGGGCGCTGTATCTAACTTTATCAGGGTCAGTCCCCTCAGCATGTGCGGTAGCAGAGATCCACCGTGCGTCACGTCACTAGTAGCCGCCACGTCAAAATCACTAGTTGTGACCAGACTTTCACAACATGGTCTGTGACCAACCAAGGGTATTCCACTAGTCCCCTGACCCAGAGACGGCAGCAACAATTAGAAACGCAAGATTCTATCGGGCCTCGGTGCCACATTTCATGGCTTTAGATCCTGTCCAACGCTGTTATACTAATGTCGGCCACAATCCTTTCAGGTACTGGTAATTATTAAAGCCGGGGCCGGCATCAGATGTACATACCCTAGATTAGGCGGAGTTTCAGCATGCAGATACCCGTGCAACCTCGGCAGAGTTGCACTACGAACTCTCTTGCTCACCATGTTACTTGTAACGAGTAAGCCACGCGAAGGGTAACCGCTCATTCATAAGGACGCTTGATACTCCCGACGTAAGTCTATCAGGACGCGCAGACGCCCAACACACGCAAAACACTGTTTACCGGCGGCCGGCTAGCTTGTACCTCGGGGTACGGTGGGGCGTATAAGATGATAAGCTTAAATTGTGTCGTCAGTGTCGGTGTGCGTCCATAAATACTTCCGGAGTAACTTTCGAATTACCTCATGCGCTCAGATCGTGGTGGACATTGCCTAATAGCCCGAATCATGTGGTACAAACTCTCAATGATCAGCTCGATCTACACTCGCTTACGGCGCGCGCGCGGCGGAATTGGAGGATTCAATTCGACAACCAAAGGTCGACGAGTGTTCCCTCGTTGAACAAACGACCGTTGCGCGGGGCATGTCTGTCACCAGACTCACAGCTGTGGGCGCATCCGACCAACGGTTGCCAACATAGGCATCCGAACCCATAACATCGCCGCGCTGGTAGAATACAAGTTGTCTAATCACTAAGAACCTCCCTATTTACCGTCGCTGGAAGCAAACTCTAAGCATTCCCCAGTAAGTTCCATCTAGATCGCCCCTTTTAGTCCTCCCAGGGGGCACTATTATAGGTTCATGCGGGAGAGGCAATCAAGCGGCTTTAATCCTTTTGGTCAGTCTCTATCGTCGCGGGCCCTGAACCGTAAGACCGTCAAGAATGGCGTAGCCGGTCCCTCGCTTGAGGGCAGGAGTATCTAATGACCGTATAGGTTACATCCGACAATGTTTTCGGTCAAATAGAAGTGTATCTATGCGGGAAATATTTCGACGAGCGGTACCACAATATAAAGAAAGTCTTGCACACACACAGGCAATGATTCAATAAGACTACATCTTAATGTGGCGAAATTACTCCACACTAAAGCCGTGCTAAACAGCCTTTCTCTCCCATTCACGACTGGTCCTTACGATCAGGCAAGTGCGCCGTAGATGGGGCCTAAGGTAGGTAGACTCCCTGTAAAAGTTGCTATCTCTAAAGTACCACACCGAATTCCTCACAAGTCCCAGCTAGATCCCATTCTAACGCATATCCTGGTTTCTATTATAAGGACGTGGAGGAACGCTCTATAAGGCCCAGTTACACTGACTGAGTCCCCAGCTTCGGGGACGAATTCTCTGTGGGTGGCCTGCAACGAACGTGAAAAAATCGTTCCAGATCTACGTATGATCTAGCTCATCTGGTCGGCATCATCGGCCGTATGAACTCACGGTGTAGGCTTCGCATTAACTGCCCGTCGGAGACCGGTGCGATTTGATAGTGGGCGTAACGATCACCTTACAAGGAACCCGGAATAAACAGCGTCGTGTCACTTCCACCTGCTGCTATCTGATGCTCATTTGCCTTCCACGTCAACCAATAGCAGACCCATAACGGTTCAGTTATGTACGTCTGTCGGCTGCATCGCGTTACCTAGCCGGGGTTAAAGCTAGAGGCCGCGGCGCCATGGAGGTTAAATTTCTTATCAGCCCAATGGGATCACACACTTCACCTGCCTACACTTCGAGTTTAAATTATACCCATGCATCAACCCCATTCCATCCCCTTGAGAGCCCTCACCTATACCGTGGGTGACATCAAATGTTGAGTCCATTCAACTATCTTTGAAGAGCTTGCCATTCCAGGGGTGTTCTGTTGTATTCTATTTATATGATTTAGACAACTTTATCTCTTGTCGAATAGCGAAGGTGAGTGAAACTAGAAACTAGCCATCCCAAGGATCCTCTAAGGCGCCTGAGTAACTGAAGTCGGGGAATTGCACGGCAGTTACAGCTTTAGCGTTCATTCCTGCAAAATAGGCCCCCACGAGAACTCCCACACACTCATAAGTGCCTGGCATCGCGAAATAGCAGTCCAATAACTGAAGTGCCACTCGGTAGGAGCTAGCGAGTCCATTCAATGCTTGTTTACTTACCAGACAAGAGTGCGCGAGCTGCGTCAGTATGCAGCGGCTTTATGTACATACAGTACTGCGCGCATCCACCGCAGCTCTAGTGCCGGAAGCGGTCAATCTCCTGCTTCATGTCCTCTTAACTAAGGTAGCACCTCGCTCTGCGCCCTGTTAATGTGAACGAGTTCTTTATACTTGATGCCTAGGTTAGTCCGATAGGCGTTCTGGCTGATTTATGCGAGCGCGCGTATAATGGAAAACTGAGTTTCTGAATGAATGAGTGCTTATATGCACGATTGCAGGCCCCCTGCCGTTAAAAGTATAGTGGTTTCAAACGAACTTAAACGCAGAACGTTCCCACCTTAAAACGATGGCACGATAGCGAGTGACGCCCCACGCAGCAAATGGAGTTTAAGGATGACCATGAGACGGTCCGGGTGACTGTCTACAGCCTCCATAATTCTTGTCTAGAGTGTACTAAGTACAGTGGGAATGGGCATCCAGGTACATTACAATCCATCGTCTATAGCCACCTGCCGATATTGAGGACGCATCTCCCTCTTGCTTTCACAGAGTTACAAGCCTTCCGAGGGCCGAAGTAGAGCCGACCATGCCAAGATTCGGCGGGCAAATGATACCTTGTCCGGCTCATCACGGCGCCCGGTCTTATCAGATCGTTAGCCTCAGTTGCCTAGCTGCACCTCATGATAAATTCATATTCTGCGCAGCCTCAGAATACCTAGGCCTTCGGAATGACATCCACATCGGTCCGCCTCACGACGAATATACCTCGCTACTTGATCGTCAGTTAACGCAATTTGCGAACTAGCAACGAACATCCGCATTCACAAGTCTATCGGCACATAAAACAAAAGCCCGCAGTAATTTGTGAATACGACCGCCATCCCTTGTCTACTAGGGCTCCGAGCAGAGATGCTCTATGACTTCGCTCCGCCTTTGGACGAGACGATCCTAGCAAAGGAGGATTATAGCTTTCGTCAGAATTAGTATTCAATCGTACGATAACAGCGCTATTTTGGATTTGAGCATCATGCTCGAGTATAGAGCCTGATCAAATTCGTTTGAAACTTCAGATCGTCTCATCGGGTCTACAACCACATAGGGGAACTCTTTTATTTGAGGGTATCTAAAGCTACGTCTCCAGATTCAGCACATTGAGGATTAGTCGCGTAACAGTATACTATAAATGGCATCTGAACTTGGGTATAATTATTTACCCAACCGGATGCCAAGACACCAGAAGGAAATTGGTTCAGACTGGGATACCACGCGAGAAAGGTCTGGATGAAGATATGGGTCGGGGATGGAAAGAGTCTATAACCGTGCTCTACGACCTACTTCTTGTCAATTATACTCTATGCGAAGTGGGCATTACTCCAGTAGAGAGCCTCCGTCAGGATTTCGTAGTTTCGCGCATCTCGCAGGGTCAGTTGATTCCCCTGAGTAAAACGAATAAGACCGAATACATCAGGCGCCTGGATACTATTGTTGCTCCGGACTTCACTTACCCCAGTCCGGATGCTATATTGTATCTGACCGCATTTTTTGTGCGACATCACAATTCCGACACGATTTTCTAACCACATCGATATGGCACAGCACGCCCCGCTTCGATCCGTATTAACTCTACTAAAATATCAACCTAACTGATTTACGTCATTGCTCGACTCCAGATTTGGCGCAGACCTTTGAATTCGCTTCTCGGGTAAGGTTTCGCCCCGCTAATGGGTAGCGGACGATTGACAAATTTTACTAGTGCACCCTCGAAGCGTTACGTAGTCATAGCTGACATTCTAACCCACCACATGCGGCACAATTATCTTAATCAAATGACGCAGCTGCTCGAGCCCGATTCAACTTAGCATATTGTCCGGCCCGACCCTAGATACTTATGCCCGCTGTCTTACTTAAAATGTAGATGACTTGCGCTTCCGGGAGTGGAACAACGGCATCCGAGTTACACGGAGCGACGACACTCTGGAGGCTATGTATCCGCTTTGCACACTGTTAGATCGTGAGTTGGAGATGAATAATTAAATGTGTCAGAATTGCAGTTTCTGTAGGGGATCACTGTCCGGCATTGCTACTACGTTACGACCTCATGAACCCACGTTAGGTGGAGCGAAGCCAGTCGTGTCGACACCTGCTCCTTAATGCTCCACTCACAACCATATAAGGCCAATACCTAGTTGGGTAGGCAGGTACAGACATAAAGGGCAACATCACTGGGAACCGACCTCTCACGATGCGTTGGTCATGAGGTACATCCCTGGCGCCTATATCCGCATCTTCGTCTGCTAAACGAACTCTTCTCGATGTTACCGAGAAAGCAACCTACCGCCGTCATAATAGCTCCGCCCCCTTGGTGCTCCGGACAATTGCGTAATTTGCCACGGACCGAGTCAAGGTAGCTATGAATGCACGTTCTGCATGAACGCCTGTTGCCGACCTGTTATACAGCCTCTGGCTGGTAGATGCTGAGGAGAAGCCCCTGAAGTCCCCGAATTCGTGCATTATGGTCCGTAGTGGAAAAACGGAGCTAATCTCGGAAAGCCGCTACGATCTCTAAACGCCCATAATTGGGTTGTGTTCTGCTAATGGGCACTAGAGATGAATCGGCCTCATCTACGTTTTGGACACATTCCACGTTAGACAACTAAGAAGATACTATGCGGCCCAACCGGGTTGGGTAACATTAAGTCATCTCCCCACCGCTTCCTCAGCTATCCTCATAGCGTCGAGGTCAATTTCTCCTGCTACACCGCCGCTTGATAGTTCCGCTACAAGCTGCACTCGACTCGGATGGTGGGTTGGAAGCCTACCTAAATGTTTTAGCTGCTACCGACCTATTGCCCGTACCTGATCGAGGATAGGTGTTTGCTGAATACATGCTTTGATCCTCCATCTATTACCCCTCGGAGTTTTCTGTTTGTCTGGATCGATAACATGAGTCTCTAATGCGCATCCCGAACAAAGGCGGCGGCAGTAGGCGCTGTACCCGCTCGTAGAGTCATTCAAGGAAGAGAGCACACGACCGAATGTCGAATGTGTACGTATTATACAAACCCCCTTAAGAATAGCCCAAGCGCGCTCTGATCGTAAAATAACGCTCCAAAGTGATATAATTTTCTCAGTGATGACCTATGTGTTACAAATCAGTCGGGACCGTCGGCCTGCTTTTTTCCGCAGCGTGATTAACCCGTGTTGACCTTCTGAGTAACTAGCTCACACTAGGGGTCTTCCCCACGTACTTAATATCCCAAAGTGAGGAGTCTTCGTTATTCGTGAGCAGTTTCACCCTAAGCAGCCAAGCAAGGAAAGTCCTGGGGGTCGTGGGCCAGTCTGATTCGTATCCTAACCGATGCCGCTGAAAAGCTCGTTGGTTAACTTTCATTCAGTCTACCGATTCTCCCAACCCTTCGTTATTATCTGTGAAAATGACCTCGATATCTGCGATCGAACATACGGGCTATTTGCTTCCAAATTGGCTTGTCGATAGCTCCGATCGTGGATTTGCCTTGATTGAAATACTACGTCACAGGGAGGGATAACCATATATGCGCCCGCCCCAGACTGGCTTGGCAGGGAGGGGGAACGGTCCTGGACGCCCTGACCGTATAACCATCTCCGTTCGTGGTGCGATCTTTTCCAGGGTAGAAAATTGATAGCAGGAAATCGGTGATACAAATGATTTAAAATCTCTTATCTACCCCGGTGTGAGGGCTATGCCATTGTCGGCCGACCTGTAGTCACGCGGTAGGAGTGTGAATTGGTGTTCTCAGCTTAATGCGAAAATGCTTTCTCTATGCAGCTTTACATAAGAAGGTATTTCCCTTAGTTGACCTTTTGTGCTTTTGGTTCTACTCTCGCCCATACCAAGCGACCCAAGGAATACCCACATGCCTTCAAAACTTCAGTATTTATAGGCATCACTTGCCATGACTCATCGCATATCCTTTGGTACACCTGAACTTTTCCTGGCCGCTTAATTACCAAACGAAGCGAAGTCCTCTAGTGAGGGGTTTGTAATCAACCAACTAAGAGCGCCGCATTAATTCCGTGGCACAGCCGTCCGGTAGGCCTTAACAAACGTCGCAAGG